>NW_022979216.1:0-46985 GCF_902652985.1 Pecten maximus
TACATTATATTTCTCTTGATTTTGTCTGGCTTATCATCCCATAAGAAATTAAAAAAAGTTTTTTGTATTTCAGTAGTAATATATGAAGGAGGGTCCGGGAGGACAGTTAAAGTCTGAATAAGAATAGGCAATGCTAGAGTTCGAATAATTGTTACCCTTCCAAAGTAGGATAAATTTCTAAATGACCAATCTTTTAATACTTTTTGAACCCCTTTTAGTTTTTCAATGTAGTTATCTTCAAAAATGTTTGTTTTTTGAAAATTATATTTAATACCAAGAAGTTTAAAGGCACCTTGGTGGTTCCAAAATAATTTTTTTCGGGTAGAAGTTCCAACCCACAACCCCGTCTTGCCCCAATCCATATTGCTTGTGTTTTTTCAAGATTTATTTTGAGGCCCGATACTTTTGCAAAGTCATCTAAAACATTTAAGGTTGTTGGAAACTGGATCATCAGATAGTGTAAAAGATGTATCATCTGCAAACTGGTTTACTAAATATTCTGAATTATTAATTGCAATGCCATTTATATTTGGATTAATTTGTATAGCTGAACTAAGTAGTTCTACACATAAGATAAAAATATACGGGCTCAAAGGATCGCCCTGCCTTACTCCACGCTGTATTTCAAAAAAATCTGAACATTGGCCATTATTTGTAATACAACATGAACTATTTCTATATAAGGATTTAATCCACTGAATGATTGAAGGCCCAAAACCATAAAAATGTAAAGAGTCAAAGATGAAATTAAAATCTAAAGAGTCGAAAGCTTTTTCGAAATCAATCAATAAAAGGAGTCCTGGAATGTTATTTTTTCTGTGTTTTCTAATAAATCTGCAATTAATCTAGTGAATTCACCAATATATCTCCCTTTAATAAAACCTTTTTGTGTATTACTAATAAGAGTGTCTAGAATTTTCTTTATTCTGTTTGAAATAGCTGATGATGCGATTTTATAATCAACATTTAAAAGTGTTATGGGCCTCCAATTCTTCATATATAACTTGGATTTTCCTTCCTTGGGAATACATGTAATCATACCACGTCGCTGTGAAATTGAAAACTGACCATCTCTATGTGCCTGGTTTAAAGAACGTATCAGAAATCTATAGATTCCGACTTAATGACACATAATTCTTACAAATAATCAGTTATTGCATTTTTGCCACTGAAATATAAAAAAAATATCAAATTAATAAAGCGATGAGCAGTGAAAATATATAAATTTTCAGTAAAAATATATGATTTTGCAGTGAAAATATAAGTTTTCCGTTTTTGACCAATCAGAGCGGACCTTTGTATCCACCTCGTTGACACTTGCCGATTTTTTCAATCGAAGCGGAGATAGACGAATTAGAGCAATGGAGGGTATTATCGTCAGGTTAAGTATGACTGCTTCATTACCAGTGAATACTGTTCAAAACATAAAATAACTGTTGTAGGTTAAGTTTAGTCTAGTGTTGTGTTTACCTGAGTCTGACTTGTTGAGCGTTTGTCACTGCGAGGGAACATACTTTATTTGTATTTCCGGCCGAACAGAGGCAGTTATCGTCAGGTGGAGGCAGTTATCGTCACCGTTAATAGTTTTGAAATGTTTCTTATTATAAACATAAAAAGTATCATGTCTACGTTTAAAGAACATGCATTGATCAACAAAAAAATGCATTTAAACCGTTTGCAAATATGCTATCGGGAAAATATCATTGTCGGAAATGTTTCGGGTTTCTGCACGTGTTGCCCGAGTTATCGAGCGCTTTGCATTCAGCATCGATGTTACGTATGATAATACAATATTACGATATCAATAAATATCGGATGAAACTTGGATTGGGTCTTCTAAGACTAGGTTATTTATTTCTATTATGCAAAACTGACGATAACTGCCTCCAGTGTACCAAATTGTGGCAGTTATCGTCAGGCCCATTTACGGCATCGAAGAAGCACGGATGTACATACAACGCGGGTCAACTTATCAGACGCTGCGGAACATCACATATATCACAAACATTCCAATGTTTGCTTCGAGATTTGGATATTGATAGGAGAAATATGATGCACTTACCTTATTTAGTGACGTACAGAATGTAAGAACATCAGAAAATTATGACGTGAAGATTATTAAAATATTTAAACGTTTTATTATCTGTTTGGAAACTTTGTCTGAATGAAACTCAGGCCAGAAACGTTCTAAAAACTTATATATTTGTTCAATGAAAACTACAGCAATTTGACTTCACCATTTAATGAAATATTCAAAACTTTTGTAAAAACTGACGATAACTACGACCTGACGATAATACCCTCCATTGTTCTAGTTATTTTGCTGTATTTCTGAAATTTTCAGACTAGTTTTTGACAAAATACTCACTTGATATAAGCTATTCATGCACAGATTCTCCTGTAACAGCAGAGAACGCTTAACTTGCGTGCGTTGATCAGTCCTTTCTAAATGGCACCGACAAGTTGACGTGGGGTAACGTCACAAAGAGATGACGTCATTACTTATTCCGCACTTATTGACGCTGTTAATTTTTCGATGTTTTTGATTTTGTTTTTAAGTTTATGAAATGCAATAAAAAGAAATTTGAATGATTCCCCGTTAAATATAACAAATATTTCAATCGTATGACAGAATATTTCGATATTTTTCACTCGTGCTTCACACTGGTGAAAATATCTATATTTTGTCATACTCGTGAAATATATGTTATATTAAACGGGAAACCATTCAATATCCTCTATATATTACATGTTCTAATATTTTTACGAAACAAGAGGCCAAGAGGGCCGGTATCGCTCAACTGGTTTATTTGGGCAAGCATCAAAATAATGTTTGTTCCATTTGTTAATAGCTTTATTTGTTATGTATGCTAATCTTGTGGGGCTCTTAATTGCTTGAATCAGCCCCATTATCTGTTTAACTACAGCCTCCTTGGGATTTTACTACTGAAATAGCAATGTCAAACATTGCTTAGTTCCAGCGAAGAAGTCAATAACATCAATATTGCAAAATTGACCCCTATGAACGATGTGCAGAACTTAGTTTTAGAGAAGTCAGCTGGATCATTTTACTTACCCATGGGGGGGTTGGCCCCACTTGCATTTCTAAAAGTTTATATCCCTACCCGTTAAGGATGTTATAGTCAAATACGAGTGATATTGATAACTCAGTTTCAGAGAAGTTGTTTATATCAATTTAGCCAAATTGCCCCCTTTTTGCCCGCCCCTCAGGCCCCCAGGGGGTCATCCCCAACATTTGTACAATTTTGAATCCCTACCTAATAAGGATGCTACCGGACAAATATGAGTGATATTCATTGCTTAGTTCCAGACCAGGCGAGCCAAATATGAAACAAACGAGTTCATGACTCTAAAAATTCTCTGTAATTTGACCTTGGTTTTTACTTTACATCCAGCGTTCCAAAAGTGTCACATCTTCACAAATGAAGTTAATGTCAACAAATTAAACGATTATGAATATTATTGAGAACACGTTTAAATACTCACTACGCACTCCGTTGTGACCAACCGACTACAGAAGTCTTCCTACAGATACTTTCTAACAAAAACACGAAAAAAACGGATAGTCAATATCCAGAACACCACAGTCGCCTTCTATGATTAACATACAGTGGATACAATAGGCCTTATTCTGGGGCTCGCCAATGTCCACTGAGCAGAAGTCCAAGGAAGACCATTCAGACTATTAATATAAATTTGATACCATCATTGCAACTCAAAATTCTTCAAGTTCTCTGAAGTCATTAGAAAGAATAAAGATAATGCTTGAAAATTGGTTTGATACCGAGGAAAGCATTATATATTTTGCTTGCAGTAAAATTCTACATTTAAAAAAAGGTTCTAAAGCGACAAAACTGCGTCCTTATCGTTGCCATAACGGCTGATACCGATTCGGATCACGACAACATTAACGAAAAGAATTTCGAAGTATCGGGAGTAATTTGCCCGTATTTGTAAAACTACATGCTTACCTTGACTTCATTAAAGTTTTACAACGTTTCATCCATTCAAACATAACACTATATTCAAAACCACCTAAACATCTAAATACATCTCATCGTGTCCAACATTGCATAAAGTAACGGGGAACACAACAATGAAACGTCATCGGAATGTATTAAATGCAGCAATGTCCATACATGAATACATTGAGTAACAAAAACCTCGGTTTTGTTTTCGGAGCCGAAGCTGATGGGACTTTTACAGAACGCCTACCACATTTTATGTTGTCTATTGACCCTGGAAGCCGTGCCATCGTATTCATTCGTCCAACCTGCGGGTGATCTACTATCGACGAATACATTTCAGTAAGACTTTGATTGTAATAGTTTATACCATAAATTTACCACTGACTGTAAATATTGTTTTTGATCGACACGTGTACAAAAACAAATTTATCATATGACTACCGTTATATACGGTGTCATAAACCCATCACGTAAATTTTCTTTATGCCACTAGTGTAATAACACCTTTCGCTAGCCTACGTACGCTGATTGGCTGGTTCCGTGAGAACTGTATTCATACGCGTGGGAACGACCTACTTCTTTTTACTACGACTCGTAAAAATGGCGACTAGTGCTTGTTAACTTTGAAAAAAAATAAACTGAACGACAAATCGGTCTATTAGTATTAACAGAACATGTTGTACAATCAAAGATAAAATCCTAGATGTACACAGCCTTAGTTTTTTTAATTATATGTATACTATAAGATGTTAATTAGGCCTAGCAAACATCTATTTTATGACCCCTAGTAACATGTTTTAACTCCGATAGAAAATTGCGGTTGCGTTGTCCGATGAGACATATCTAGTCTAGATTCTTTTCAAAAAAACAAATAATAACATTATTTAATAAAATCCTCATGAAAAACGGCAATGTAGTTTGTTTGGTTTGGTTTATTTTGTTTAACGTCCTATTAACAGCTAAGGTCATTTAAGGACGGCCTCCCGTGCGTGCGACATGCATGCGTGTGGTGAGTGCGTATGTGTGTTTTGGGAGGCTGCGGTATGTTCGTGTTAAGTCTCCTTGTGATAGGCCGGAACTTTTACCGATTTATAGTGCTACCTCACTGAAGCATACTGCCGAAGACACCCAGCAGCACACCCCATCCGGTCACATTATACTTACAACGGGCGAACCAGTCGTCCCTCTCCTAATATGCTGAGCGCTAAGCAAGGAGCAGCAACTACCATTTTTAAAGACTCTGGTATGTCTCGGCTAGGGGAAAGGGCCCAAAGCCTTCCTCACAGGGGCGAACGCTCAACTAAAGGCCAAAGGTGAGGCATTGTCAAGGGAAACATTAGGAAGAAGAAAGTTGTTCAGAAAGAAGAGAAAAGATAAGATCCCAAATTTAGTCGCCTCTTACGATCATGCAATGGGGGCAGCAGGTACAATTCTTCCGCCCTACCTGCAGGGCAGGGATACATGTAGATAATTTACCCTATGACGAGAGTTAGTTATTATATCTCATGATTATTTGTCTTAGTGTATCCACACTGTGATATCGATATAGATCGAGGTTTTAACCAACTTCCGTTAAAAATTCATAATAGATACCAATATACATATCAATGAAAAGATGAATTGAGACTCTTTATCAGCTATTTGGAGGGGCCTTTGGGAATTGTCGCACACAAAATATGCTGTTCAATATATATATGTGTGTGTGCAGTATTTTTATGTACCATGATAATACATTAGTACTTAGTAGTGATAAATCTACATGACCATCCGGAGTTCTTGACTCGTAGAAATTTCAAAATATATCTGAAGCGATGTTCCTCAAATTATATGATAAATATGATTTGACACTGGTGTTAATATAATGTTGAATATATTACACTGGCTAATTAATTTTAAAAAACTCGCTATTTGCCCACGTAACACTGACAATGTTAGATCATCTGTATATATAATGGTTCAATTGTCAGATGATGACTCTTGTTTCCATTGTTCCCGACAGCTATATGTGTCTTTTCATTTTGTGTGTGCGAGTGTGTTAGGATGTATTCCTTTTGTTGAATATGTACAGGTGTATTGTACTCGTCAGTGACGTAATTCACTGTACGTAAGAATTGTACCTGCTGCCCCCATTGCATGATCGTAAGAGGCGACTAAATTTGGGATCTTATCTTTTCTCTTCTTTCTGAACAACTTTCTTCTTCCTAATGTCTCCCTTGACAATGCCTCACTTTTGGCCTTTAGTTGAGCGTTCGCCCCTGTGAGGAAGGCTTTGGGTTCTGTCCCCTACCCGAGACATACCAGAGTCTTTAAAAATGGTAATTGCTACTCCTGCTTAGCGCTCAGCATATTTGGAGTGGGACGACTGGTTCGCCCGTTGTCAGTATAATGTGACCGGGTGGGGTGTGCTGCTGGGTGTCTTCGGCAGTTTGCTTCAGTGAGGTAGCACTATAAATCGGCAAAAGTTCCGGCCTATCACAAGAAGACTTAACACGAACATACCGCAGCCTCCCAAAACACACATGCGCACTCACCGCACGCATACATGTCGCACGCACGGGAGGCCGTCCTTAAATGACCTTAGCTGTTAATAGGACGTTAAACAAAATAAACCAAACCAAAATTACGCCCTAACAATAATTTAGTTTCCCTTTTATATAATTGAATTCTAATCATATATTATCATTTATTTGCAAGCTAGCTTCTCTGGCGTACTGTCCGTCAATCGACCATACTCGTGTAAAATTAAAAGAACCTAGTAAACATTCGGGGAGCTCTGCGAACCCTGCCTTGCAAATAGGGCGTACGAATTGTATCTGCTGCCTCAAGTACACAATAAACTGCACTCAATCAAAGGAAATATCGGCGAATGGTCTCCTCGCTACAGAGACAATCGACGAGACGAGGTTGTTCTTGCCGTTTTAGGATGGGCCGTATATATATAACGCAAGTCTGACAACAGGCAAGTCGAGATATTATGTTCGAGTCTGTTAGTATATGAATTTTGAATATCTGAAAGTTATTGATCTGTATCACATGAATAGAGTAACCATAGCCACTTCTTTATTTTAAACTGGTCGTTTTTTATGTCATTTTGTCTCGTATCTCTAATCACATTTTTGGCCCTTATGACCTTTTGGGTCTGTCCTATTCAAAACAGAAGTTACTAATATCCGGCTTAGTGCTCAGCATTTTGGGATCGGGGTTTGCCCGTTGTCAGTAACTATATGAGACCGGGTAGGGTGTCCTGCTTGTATCATGCTTCAATGAGGTGTAGGACTATACAGCTGGCATCAGCTTCGCGATAACACAAGGCAACAACCATAAACATACGGCAGCAATACAAAATACACGTGCTTACACCTAACGCATGTATTCGCCACAGAGGAGGTTGTCCTTGAATGACCTTAGCCGTTGACAGTTCGTTCAACAAAACTTCATTAAACCAAACCATTTTTTCATAATAACGTACTGTTTCATTGACAGGAGCCAGTTTTGCAAAATATAATATGTTTTACTTTCGCCTTGCAGACAGTAACAAAGAGGATGACGGAAGGCTTAAGTTTGAATTGAACATCAACAACAGCATTAACGTAATATTCAACATTACACCGGGAGAGTATAAAACAAAGATTGATATTTTATATCAGTGCGTCAAATCATGAAATCCCAATCAGGATATAAAAGGCTGAAGGAGCAAGATAAACCGATGATTTATAGAATTATGTGATGCAGTTCCTTAAGGGTACTTTTTTATTTTAACTTTCACAGGTGACATTAAGAAGAAAAAGTATTCCAATATCCCTCAGTCATTCCATTTTTGAACGTGTCTTTAAAAATTCATTGAATTCATCTTAGAAAAAAAATCTTTTGAGAAAATTTAGTTAGTAGTTAGATATGGATCTTATGTAAACGTGTTAGGAAACAGATTTTAGAAGGATAATGAAATGTTGGTATTGATGCAACTCATACGTGGTCTTGGTTAAAAAAAATGAACAAACTCTAGTCACCATAACACAATCAACATTTGTCATTCGGGATGTTGACAATTGTAATAGAATGACAATATTGCTGACAAGCATACATATAACAGAAGGCGTCTATTGGAAGATGTTAGGTGTATTATTGTATTAATTGTATATAGAACTTTGACTCCTGCTGAAGGGTGAAAGCTGGGGAATTTTAATCAATTTAAAAACAACCATTCGACGCAGTATTGTTTTTAGGTTTGGTTGGTTTTATTTGTTTAACGTCCTATCAACAGCTAAGGTCATTTAAGGACGGCCTAGCCTCCCATGCGTACGATATGCATGGGTGTGATGCGTGCGTATGTGTTTTTGGAGACTGCGGTATGTTTGTTTTATGTCTCCTTGTGATAGGCCGAAACGTTTGCCGATTTATAGTGCAACCTCACTGAAACATATTGCCGAAGATACCCAGTAGGACACCTCACCCGGTCACATTACATTCTCAAATCCAAATTGTTTTACCAAGAGTTTGCAGTACGTAATTGTAATGTCTTGTTGTATAATGTATATGTAAGTTAACTAATTGTCAATTGATATTTATGTAATGTAATGTTCTGTTGTATAATGTATCTTTAAATTAACCAATTGTAAATTGATATTTATGTAATGTAATCTTCTGTTGTATAATGTATCTGTAAATTAACTAGTTGTAAAAGGATATTTATGTTCGATATATCTCCATAATATGTTCCGTATATGATTTACCTGTATTCGCTCGATCATACTCTATTGTATTGTTCACAGTGTATAAGCTTGTCACTGAGCGACCGATCACGTGCACGAGCTAGTCGTATTGAAACGTATGCGTAGCACACCTTTGATGTTAGTCAGGTGTACGGCTATAGTGTTTAGGTTACATTACGGTTATATAAGGTCGGAGTGTTCGGATCTTTGCTCTCTTTCGCTGGGGTCAGAACAGACAGAAGGTCTATATGGTCTGGCATGATTGATATATAGAATGCAGTGAGGAAAACGCACTTCGTCAGAGGTCCGGTATTGCCATAGTTAACAGTATCGGGGTTGGCGCGTACGCCGGTAAATTATTGGTGTAAGGGGTATCGCGGACGCCAGGGGTTTGGCGGAAGGTTGCCATGGCGCCTAGGGTCGTACTGATGACGTGGATGATGGCGAAGTGAGTCCCTCCTCAGTGAGTTTCCCTAGCTTTGCTAGAAGTTATTACAGTTATATAGTTATTGGCAGCAGCGTAACGCCCGTATTTTGCCAGAACGCCGGGTAGCGCCGGGCGCAGACTCCTACAACTCTCTAGAGCCGTACTTCCAGTGTTAATGTAGTATGTTTGAAGTTTGCTTTATGTCATGTCCTGCTAATATATGTAATTAAATGTCATATCTGTACGATCCTTGTTGATTTCGTTAACAAAAACCTTGACTACAAAAGTACGCCGAATTGGCAGGGAGACGCCTTGAGGATCTTTAACAGCTGAGACAACATTTCCCGGAAAGACGAGATAATCCTTTGCATAATCATATCCTCGGTCATCCTTTTACTGTCTTCCGCTATGACATTTTTGTTAAAAGTACATATTTGCTGCAGATTGTTGTCCAAGACGTCCTGCTCGTTCAATTCCATGTAGGTATTTTTCTAAAGTAGCTGGACAATTAATAACCAGACCAATGCTTGATGTAAACATTGCAAGGGCAACATTTGCCGGAAGTTATCGTATCTTTCGGTTCTATTCTTGAATGAGAGCATGTTGTATAGACTCGGGATAATCCTTGTGCTATTGGGCAAATCTTCTGTTTTGTTCAGTTCTGAAGCAACTGGTAAAATAAATTCCTCGTATTGTTCAAACCTGTTAATATTTGGCAACCTGTTTCTGATCTGTATGGAAAATTAGCCGATTCACATTATCAGATATCGTTTTGGGGGGTTTAGACATTCATTTACTTTGTGATAGTTTAAAGAAAATTTTGGAAATGCTGTCGCAGTTAGCATTAAATGGAAAGTCTTGCCAAACGAACATGCTAGTTCATCTAACTTCTTAAAAGATGATATTGTGTTATATTATATAATTATGCAATAATGAAAGAATTTATAGTGACAAATATTTCATTACCAAAACATTTTTTGAATATAAATCCCTCTAAAGTGAACATTTAAATATAAACTTGAATAAAGTATTTAAAATGGTATATTCATCAGGTGATGTGGGACCATTATCTGTATTTTTTGCATCAGTTCATATTCAATACTACCTTTGGAGGGAATCATAGCATAAACTCCTATAATTATAACCTTCCATGATTCAAAAAGCTTACTTCACAAATTAATTTCATATCCAAATTTAGTATATTTACATACCATTGTATATTGCAAAAGTTGATGCAAGGATATATATATCTATATATGGATTTCTCATATTATATCATTGTCATCAAGACAAATAAAAGCTCTGAATTTAGACATATATGTATTCTATAAAAATTACCACGCTGAAACCATATGGACTTCGTCAATGTATATTGCGCAGGCAAGGTTTTGATACAATTTCGATCGCTATGTATGAAGTAGGTCAACTTTGTCATCACTTTCCTTATTAACAAATAAGGAAAGTGATGACAAAGTTTCCTTATCAACACTGCCCTGCAGGTAGGGCGTAAGAATTGTACCTGCTGCCCCCATTGCATGATCGTAATAGGCGACTAAATTTGGGATCTTCTCTTTTCTCTTCTTTCTGAACAACTTTCTACCTAATGTCTCCCTTGATGCCTCATTTTTGGCCTCAAGTTGAGCGTTCGCCCCTGTGAGGAAGGCTTTGGGATGTGTCCCGTGTCCGGGAAATACCAGAGTCTTTAAAAATGGTAATTGCTTCTCCTGCTTAGCGCTCAGCATATTTGGAGTGGGACGTCCTATCACAAGGAGACTGAACACGAACATACCACAACCTCCCAAAACACACATACGCACTTACCACACGCATGCATGTCGCACGCACGGGAGGCCGTCCTTAAATGACCTTAGCTGTTAATAGGACGTTAAACAAAAAAAAAAAAACAAGACCAAAGCTTGACCATTATGTATGTCCAAGTGTGTATTAATGTCACTTAGCTTGTCCATCATGTATGTTCACGTGTGCTTAATGTCACTTTATCTGCTTTGTATATTTTGTTTTAAGGTTAATGTCACTGACTTTGTCCAGAAATTCACAATGTAAACGTATCAGTTGGTCTATTTATATATATTTAACAATGTTCTACACAATGCTTTTTCTTATTATTGTTATTTCACGGACGATATCGGCTTGAATGTGATCTCCTCTGGCATCAGATTGTGCCGTTTCATGAAATATCCTGCCACAGACACACTAACATACTATTTCGAAATCAATTATGCCAACACCGGAATTGAATAGTGACGCATCCCGAAAAGAAACCTTGAGTGGTTGTTTAACGCCCTATGATCAAGGCCGTGAAGGAATGCCGAAATGTAACGCAAGTTTATCAAAAAATCGATGAAATGGTGAACAGTCTATAATAAAGGTACGTGTAAGGCTAATAGGTGTTCCAAAACAATAGATAATACCGTAATTCTAACCCAAAATCAATAACACGATAGCAAATACTACCAACATTTCAGATTTATGACGAGACCCTTAAAAGTATTGACAACATTCGTCTCGGGAAAGGAAGCGCCTTCTACTTCGTCGACGACACTCTTCATACAGGTCGAATTCGTTTAAGTTGCTCTTACCATATCAATATTCAGATTAATTAACACGTGACCAGCAGGTTATGATTAACACTGGGATGTAAGAGATCCTCCAGCTGTGTCTACCACCTTAATAGATCATCCATTAGGGTCTACCACCTTAATAGATCATCCATTAGTATTTACCACCTTAAAAGATCATCCATAAGTGTATACCACCTTAAAATATCATCCATTAGTGTTTACCTCCTTAATATATCATCCATTAGTGTTTACCACCTTAAAGGATCATCAATTAGTGTATACCACCTTAAAATATCATCCATTAGTGTCTACCACCTTAAAATATCATCCATTAGTGTATACCACCTTAAAAGATCATCAATTAGTGTTTACCACCTTAAAAGATCCTCCAACAGTATCTACCACTTTAAAGGATCCTCCAGCAGTTTCTACCATTTGAAATCTCAAAACAGGTTTGTGCGAAAGACATACCAGATATTTGGGTTTTCAAAACAAGTTGTGAGTTAGATGAGAAGTTAAAGCAGTGATGGTGATAACAGAACCATTAAGCATATCAAGAAGTCAGACGTCAATTCTTCCAGCCTCTCGATGTAGCACAGGGTACACTTTTTATGCATTTGGTATGCCAAGGCCTTGTTTGCGACTTAGTTGAGCGTTCGATTTTGTGTGGGAGGTTATGAGTTATGTGCCGTGACTCTAATGGCTGGTCTCAGTGTGATGTTCAGCTTGGAGATATTGTTCTCCAGTGTGTGTACAGCTATCACATCACCATATCTATGATATCAAATTACAGAATCTCTATCAGTGACGCTAATCGAATTCCAAGTGACAAATCGAATCCCAAGCGACGCAAATGGAATTCTGAATACACGTTGTCTATGCAAGTCAAATAATATAAATTGTTAACACACTAACAAAACAATTATTTCTTTAATTTCGGTACGATACAACTTACCTCGTTTTGGCTATTGTTGAATTTCCAGTTATTGTGTGTTCTTCAGGAAACTTATGCAATTTTGCGATTTTTACTGCAATCAACTTAAGGGGATGTTAACAAAATTCTGGAATAAATAAATATGAATTGCTTTAACTTCTTGTGGTATTATGTAATAGACATCACTGATGTCTAGGATAAAGGGTTTCCTACAAAACAACGCACGTTACGTGTAAATTGGAGGAACAATGTTTTCATCACCATGACAACCGTCACCGTACCAATGCTAATATATAAATACAAATGGTTCTGTCCTCTGCGTTGGATATTTTATCTAAAGTGAGGGCAATATGTATGAAGTCATACAGGTTGACGTCAATTCAGAATATCCCTATAACATCCAAACCAAATAACCTTCCAATTCTGACGGTCCGCCGAACAATAAAGACGAGTAAACCATCAACATGCCGAGAATGTTTCTCCAATCCTAACACATGGAAGAAAGAAAATAGGCGGGAAAGGCAACTCCTTTTCTTCAAAAACTAAACATTCCGTACATAATGTCACAATAAATATCAATCATGGAAACAAGCTGTCAGAAAACAATGCGGGAAATCATGAAGCTTACATATATAATATACTACATGATAAAAAAGGACCCGAACTCGTCATCAATGAATGCCTCGCTGTACCTTTGGTGTTAGTTTTTAATGGAATTTAATGGACGTAGATTTAAAGCTTCTTTGTCCAAATCAGTGTATATTTCAGAAGTTATAGTGTAATTATTACTATATAACAAAATATCAGTAATCATATGTTACATCTTTCAAGTGATCATCCACATAAGTTTTTGTTTTTTTTCAAATTGAACAATTGACCGTTTACAGGTATCGGTAGCTTGACGCTTGAGATTACATTTTTATTGATTCGTTTGGTTTATTTTGTTTAACGTCCTATTAACAGCTAAGGTCATTTAAGGACGGCCTCCGTGCGTGCGACATGCATGCGTGTGGCGTTTGCGTATGTGTGTTGTGGGAGGCTGCCGCATGTTCGTGTTAAGTCTCCTTGTGATAGGCCGACATTTATATTAAACCAACTATCGATACGTTTACTCAGAATGCAATATAAAGTTGAAAAACATTGATAATTCACATAAGGTAATGCTCACCTTTCAGCCCTCCGCCATGTTGGATGTGGGTAACTACAGTTATCTGGGCATTTCATCTGGGCTGCATGAGTTGTTACTGTTCAATTTCTACAGTAAATTCAGGGTAGTTTCTTTTGTACAAGATGTATCCTGGAATTTTCGGCGAACTGTCCTCTGCTTGTAGTTTGGTATTTCGCCTGGTGGTTCCTTGTCGAATGCGCTGGTAAAGAAAGTTACTAGTACATCTGCCTTTCTGCATAAATTGAAGCCGTTTGTGCTGTGTCGGCTTTCAGTCCTTTTTAAATCTGAGATTCCTGATCAAGTTTTTTTTTCATTGATATATTTCCAAGACTGCTTTGGTTAACGCTGCTCGCTATATTCTTTTCCGTGTCTTTCCTTGCTTTTCACACTTCCAATGTAATTAACTTGGTTTCTGTATCTTGCATATCGTTGATACAATGTATATTTTCGGTGTAATATTGTATATCAAATTTCCGCCATTTTATCCGGTGACATTACGGTATTGGTAAATATAAGACTATGTTGTACTTTCTTTTCTTTTCTTTTTTTCTTTTTCTTTTTTCTTTTTTTTTTTTTTTTTTTTTTGTTTGTTTTTGTTTTTCTCGCATTTGGCGTAATTTTTTCAGGACATTTAGGTAAGGGCTGCAATCGAGCATACAAAGAGAGCATTTCAGTATGGTTTTCAGCGTCAATGTTAATATTACATATTTAATGTGTACACTTGGTACATGTATGTCTCTTTCAGGTTATGGAGAGGACTGTTTGTTAATTGTCAGCACAATGTGCACAATGCTTTTTAGCTCCAAGTGAAATATATAGAGGATATCTAACAGTGTCTTCAGTAATACCAAATATATTTCACGAGTGGGGCTAATATTTTGATATTTTTCACGAGTGCGCAACGAAAAACCTACCCCGTATGCTAACTAGGCCTACAGAGATAATTTATAAACAAAAAAAGTAGTTTCCCCTGTCCAGGTGCTGACATATATGTCGGGCTTTCTGATTGGTCAATTAATTTGGTATTTTCTAATCATTAATTTGAGAATGAATAATTTTTGATATTTCACTGGTAAAAATGTAATAAAATGATGTATCTCACAATCCTACTCGGATTCCCTGTCAGGCTGGAATCATCGGAAATGTGAGATCGATATCATAAGAGTGCTAAGCCATCACGTAACCTTCGGCAAAATGCCATGAAACTGCCATATTTCGATTTTAATTCCGTGATAACGATATGTTTACGTTCCTTGTCGCAATTAGCTGATAGTAATCAGTTGATACAAGTGAATTTTTACATTATAACGTTATGATATTATTGAGTTTGTGCTTGGTGTGTATCGTTTTGTTAACAAGTGTTGAATTACTCTATGGACTGTAAAACAATCAATGCACTGTACCAATCAGGTTCCGTCATACCCTTTTCAATACAATGTACAAACCAGGTTCCGTCATACCCTTTTAAATACACTGTACAAACGAGGTTCCAGCATACCCTCTTCAATACACTGTACAAACGAGGTTCTAGCATACCCTCTTCAATACACTGTACAATTGAGGTTCCATCATACCGTCCTCAATACACTGTATAAATGAGGTTACATCATACCCTTTAAAATACACTGTACAAACGAGGTTCCAGCATACCGTCTTAAATACACTGTAAATTGAGGTTCCATCATACCCTTTTAAATACACTGTACAAACGAGGTTCCGTCATACCCTTTTCAATACAATGTACA
Organism: Pecten maximus; assembly: GCF_902652985.1. Classification (NCBI taxonomy): domain Eukaryota; kingdom Metazoa; phylum Mollusca; class Bivalvia; order Pectinida; family Pectinidae; genus Pecten; species Pecten maximus. The sequence goes on from NW_022979216.1 coordinate 15,555, forward strand.
AACCAGGTTCCGTCATACCCTTTTAAATACACTGTACAAACGAGGTTCCAGCATACCCTCTTTAATACACTGTACAAACGAGGTTCTAGCATACCCTCTTCAATACACTGTACAATTGAGGTTCCATCATACCGTCTTCAATACACTGTATAAACGAGGTTCCATCATACCGTCCTCAATACACTGTATAAATGAGGTTACATCATACCCTTTTAAATACACTGTACAAACGAGGTTCCAGCATACCGTCTTAAATACACTGTAAATTGAGGTTCCATCATACCCTTTTAAATACACTGTACAAACCAGGTTCCGTCATACCGTCTTCAATACACTGTACAAGCGAGGTTCCATCATACCCTTTTCAATACACTGTACAAACGAGGTTCCAGCATACCCTCTTCAATACACTGTACAAACGAGGTTCTAGCATACCCTCTTCAATACACTGTACAATTGAGGTTCCATCATACCGTCTTCAATACACTGTATAAATGAGGTTACATCATACCCTTTTTAATACACTGTACAAACGAGGTTCCAGCATACCGTCTTAAATACACTGTAAATTGAGGTTCCATCATACCCTTTTAAATACACTGTACAAACGAGGTTCCGTCATACCGTCTTCAATACACTGTACAAACGAGGTTCCATCATACCCTTTCCAATACACTGTACAAACGAGGTTCCGTCATACCGTCTTCAATACACTGTACAAACGAGGTTCCATCATACCCTTTCCAATATACTGTATAAACGAGGTTCCATCATACCGTCCTCAATACACTGTACAAACGAGGTTCCATAATACTCTCTTCCATACACTGTACCAATTAGGTTCCGTCATACCTGCAGGTATAAAAACACGAGGTAAACCTTTAATGCCGGTATACTTTAGGCACCTGGGGTTTACTCTCGCTGGCTGACTTTAGGTGCCCGTGGTTTACCTGCACTGCTGGTAAATTGTAGGTACACGAGGTTTAACTATATTGCTGGTGGATGTTAAATACCCGAGATAAACTTCCCTGCTGATGGGCTTGAGGTACCCAAGGTCAAACTTCATTGCAGATTACCTTTAGTTACCTCGAGTTTACCTTCATTGTTGTTGAAGATTAATTACCAGGGGTTTATCGTTAACCGCACAGTAGACTTTCGGTACTCGTGGTTTAAAAATATTGCTGATGGACTTTATTTACCCGAGGTTAACGTTCTCTTCTGGTTAGCTGTCGCAAAGGGGTGTTTATCTTCTCTGCTGGTGCCCTTTTAGTACCAGTGGTTTGTCCTTAACCGCCTGGTAGACTTAAGGTCCTTCAGGTTTACCATGCTGATGGAAGTTTGGGTACTCGAGATTTACCTTCCTTGCTGTGTTAATTTGGGTACGAGAGGTTTGCCGTCACCCGTCAGGTGGACTTCAGCTATCCGAGATTTACCATTACTTTGCTGACTTTGAGTATTCGACGGTTGCCGTTACCCGTCTTAGGGGCTTTAGGTATTCGGGGTTTATCTTGTTGTTCTTGAGGTTCCCGACCGCGATTTGTCGTTTCTCTGCTGGCGAACTTTAGGTGCTCGAGATTTGCCGTTACCTGTCTGGGGAAAGTAGGTTCCCGACGTTTGCCGGTGTCCGGCTGATGGACTTTAGGTTACCGATGTTTGCCGTTACCGACCAGGTTACTTTTAGGAACCCAAGGTTAACAATGACCTTACTGGCTGACATTGGGTACCTGACAGTTGCCACTAACCGGCTGGTTAACTTTAGATACCAACTGTGTGTCGTTACCCGTCTGAGGGACTTCAGTTTACCGAGCAGGCGAACTTAATGCATTCGAGGTTTGTCATTGCTCTGCTAGTAAACTTAAGGTACCCGATATTAGCCGTTACCCTGCTTTAGATGCCCAATGTTTACCTTGTAAAATTTGACTTCTACAGCTTAATTCATAACCAATGAGTTATGCCCTCGATTGATGCAATCTTTACATTTCCTTTTGTTTTTATTTCGATGAGATTTATGTTTATGAAGAAATATTCGAAAACCGCCCTTAAAAACTATTCGTGGACACCTGGTATATTTGACCATATTTATTACGTAAATTCACAAAAAAAATAATAATGCCTGTCATGCGTATACACAGTCGCCGTCAGATGAATTGTGATTTTGGTAGATAAAGATCATCTGAACCACGGTGCCTAGATGTTTCTGTGACCTATTGTGATTCAGACAGATCATTCTTAAGTATACGCCAGACACGTTTCCAGCTGTCATATATTGCAGACAAATGTAAATCAATAGTCATTAGCATCTTCGTGGAAGAGAACTTTTTTTAGTTCATAAATATATTTAAATATATGTACATGTTTCATTCTGCATTCGTTGCTAATGAAAAATTCCTGGTTTTATGGCATTCATGTTAATAATTTGAAGCCAAACTAATTTCAATTTGTTATTGGTTAAACAAATTACATCGGCTGGAGCATTGTTTAGCCGTTTTCTCTTAATATCAAGAAATACGCAATGTGGAATACTGAATACGGCCAGTTTGATGTAGATGTGATTTTATACTGTTTCCTTGCTAAGTTCCCCAACATCTTCACAGTACAAACCACCTCTTGGTTGGTTTCCCTTGCTGTTTGCTGTTTTCAGCGTGATTGATTTCATATTGTCAAGGGTAAACGTTGGCGCATTACCCACAGAAAAACCCAACCAAGCACAAGATTATCACAATGAAAACACTGATCGTCCGCATTGACATCGGGTGTTCATGTATATATGTTTATTACATAATTCGTGATATGCTGTGGGGTATTGTGGGGGGTGAATGTACTTGGGAAGGTAGATACATTTGTATATGTCTTAGGTGTGTGGAGGAGGGGGGCCGCGGTGGCCGAGTGGTTAAGGTGTCCCGACACTTTAACACTAGCCCTCCACCTCTGGGTTGCGAGTTCGAAACCTACGTGGGGCAGTTGCCAGGTACTGACCGTAGGCCGGTGGTTTTTCTCCGGGTACTCCGGCTTTCCTCCACCTCCAAAACCTGGCACGTCCTTAAATGACCCTGGCTGATAATAGGACGTTAAACAAAAACAAACCAAAGTGTGGAGGAGGGGTCAATTTTTGTGGGTTGTGGGGTGGAGGATGTGTGGGGGTGTATATTGGTGTGGGGATTCGATATGTGTTGAAGGCTCATTAATTATGCGATATCGGCCCACGGTAATGTCGATTTATCTTGGTCCTGACGTGTTTCCGATGACATGTAAGTATTGTAGTTTCCAGTTCATTAAGTTATAATACATATTGGACATGCATCAGCAATTCGATTTTTTTTATATATGACCGGGAATTTTACTGTTTTCGGATTAACTTTACCTGTTTAAATCACACCTACCATCAAATAAAAACAGGAAAAACCACATCATACATACTGTTATTATAAAACTCTTATATCTACGGAAGAGCATAAGGGCCCTGAGGCAAAAAAATAAAATCATTTTTTCGTGTTAATAGCTCGAAATTTCGACTTACTAACTCGAAATTTCGAGTTATTAAGTCGAAATTTCGAGTTATTAACACGAAAAAATGAATTATTTTTTTTTGCTTCATGGCCCTAATGCTCTTCCGTACTACATGTACCTGTATATACACGTCATAATGTGGTAACCTAGACGTTGAATAAATGAATCGCCTGAAGATGGCCGTTAGGCCTGAAAACGTTAACAAAACACAACAGTTGTCATTTTGAATTTATATTTTTCAACTATATATACATAAACATACAGTGCATTCCTCTTAATATCATGTCTTATTTGTCAGACAAAAACATGATATTTACAGTAGTGTGACATTAAGAGAAACATGTTTTTTCACTAAATCTAGTGCATTACCAATCTCCATAACTGAAATTATTATCTCGAAATTTCGAGTTATGAACACGAAAAAATGAATTTATTTTTTTTGCTTCATGGCCCTAATGCTCTTCCGTATATATCACACATACTACAGCATACTGTTATTATAAAAATCTTACATCACACATACTACCGCATACTGTTATTATAAAACTCTTATATCACACATACTACAGCATACTGTTATTATAAAATTCTTATATCGCACATACTACAGCATACTGTTATTACAAAACTCTTATATCACACATACTTCAGCATACTGTTATTATAAAACTCTTATATCACACATACTACAGCATACTGTTATTATAAAATTCTTATATCGCACATACTACAGCATACTGTTATTACAAAACTCTTATATCACACATACTACAGCATACTGTTATTATAAAACTCTTATATCAAACATAAACATACTACAACATACTGTTATTATAAAACTCTTATATCACACATACTACAGCATACTGTTATTATAAAACTCTTATATCACACATACTACAGCATACTGTTATTATTAAACTCTTATATCACACATACTACAGCATACTGTTATTATAAAACTCTTATATCACACATACTACAGCATACTGTTATAAAACTCTTATATCTCACATACTACAGCATACTGTTATTATAAAACTCCTATATCACACATACTACAGTAAACTGTTATTATAAAACTCTTATATCGCACATACTACAGCTTACTGTTATTATAAAACTCTTATATCACACATACTACAGCATACTGTTATTATAAAACTCTTACATCACACATACTACAGCATACTGTTATTATAAAACTCCTATATCACACATACTACAACATACTGTTATCATAAAACTCTTATATCACACATACTAAAGTATACTGTTATTATAAAACTCCTATATCACACATACTACTGTAAACTGTTATTATAAAACTCTTATATCGCACATACTACAGCATACTGTTATTATAAAACTCCTATATCAGACATAATACAGCATACTGTTATTATAAAACTCTTATATCAAACATACTACAGCATACTGTAATTATAAAACTCTTATATCACACATACTAAAGTATACTGTTATTATAAAACTCTTATATCACACATATTACAATATACTGTTATTATAAAACCTAGCATCCGTTTGTTATGTAATAATAATATTTCTAGGGTTGATGTATGCTGGTGTTAACCTCATTCAAAGTTAACCACAGTATAATATTCAACCTTGACAAATGCGATACATGTAAGGAAGCATGTTCATATCATTGTCCGACACTTCGGTTGTCGAACAGTTACAGATAACCAGACAAATGAGGATTGTCCTGTATATAAAGACCAATTATATCACACAGTTAATTCTCGTCTTCTAGCCGAAATATAAACAGTGCTAAGTCGTGACCTTAATTCGACTCATAATTTGGCAGTCTTCGCGGTCATCACACTAACCAGCTCAGCTATGTTAATCCCTAATGCGGTCATATGGAGTGTGAATTCGTTATTAAGATCAGTGGGTCTGCAGAATGCAGAGGCCCTGTGGTATATTTTGTATACACATATTGTGAAATGATATTTCTACTATAATAGGTGGGCGTTATTTAACTCCCAAGACATGAAATAATTAATACAACTTTTGAATAGCGTTTAGTTTATACCACACGTGGAATAAACTTTAAACGGCTTTGATTGATTGACACGTTATTTGTACCCATCATAAAATAAGTATCCGGATAGTTGTTCTGCTAATCAAAAATTAATGTCTGCCAGACTGAAATAAAATTGAATTTAATTGGAAAAGTATACCCTATTGAATTTGTATCGCCCCTGACTTGATATTTTATTTATAACTTTCTATAAAACCATTAATCAGACAGTCTGGAAATTGACCATTTACACGAAAGCATGTGTCAAGGTAGCTGTGAAGGAAGTTGATTATACCTCTGGCTTGACTACATAACAGGAGATGTTGGTCTCATTTGACTGGGGATGCAGGTAGAGGGGTATGGTTCATTTGTGGTTCATTCCAGTCTAGCCAACTTTCTGAATCAACACCAGTCTAGTATGGCTAAATTCTCAATATACCTGAGTGACCACCGGGTAGATTCCAGGTAAAAAGTGACCACTTATATTTTGCAACTTCGTCTTCTCCTCTAATTAAACGTAAAATGATACAAAATGTTTATAGATTAAAAAATTGCACAAATTCAATTTTAATAAATATTTGTATATTTTCAGAGTAATTTATACAACGTTCAATTATCTACTAAATACTTCTTTCATAATATGTTTGCTTGAATTATCCTAAATTATATCATTCTTTTGCATTAGCAGACGATCGAAATATAATTAATTTAATGACGGTTTGGTTTAGTTTTATTTGTTTAATGTCCTATCAACAGCTGAGGTCATTTAAGGACGGCCTCCCGGGCGTGCGATATGCATGATTTAATGACGGAGTGATTTATTTGATAATAGGGCGTAACAAATCACAACAGTACAGCGTCAATTACCATTGTAAATAGGATTCCGGTTGGAAATTTTGGACGTAACCATAATTACCGACCTGACGGTATTGGCCTAGCGGCTGGTGCGTTTGTTTGTAAACCAACATATAGTTTGATGAAGAAATATTTACATTTTCACTTCGCTCCGCCTCAATGAACCTAGTAAACTCAGATCACTTCATTTCCCGTTAAAGATTTTGTGTCGCGTGCTTCTATTCTGAGAGACGAATAACTTTCTTGCAGGCGTGTGAATACATTCACTGAGTTTACAATAGCGTTTGAATTATGTACCGCCTCAGACTTGAATGCACTTTCATTTTGTGAATTGTGTAACATTGTTATAAACGAATATGAACACAGGTGGAAGAGCCGCTTTATGTGCTAATAAAAATGCCAGTATAATGCAGACAGTTGAGAAAACAGGATCTGACAGAACACTGACACTCCTGATAGCACCGACCTCGTAGCGCAGTAGGTCTAACGTTAGCTGTATCTCGAATGCCATGCTTGATACAATTTTAGTGGTCGCAGAAAATAAACATCAATTTTAACACTATTTAACAACACAAAACAGACAAGCAACAGCTGTATGCTATATCGAGCACAGGGACACATTATTATCGTAAATTGACTCCTAATTATCATCAATCTGAACATATGGAGGACACAAGTTTCCGGCCGTCGAATACCGCCAATTTTCAAATCAATGTTTCTTTACTTACTACATGTATGTTACACTTTTTCTCGAGCTCTGAATATCCTGGCTATTAGACTGCATCACATACGGTCGCAGGGGTTCGGCGTTAAATTTTAAGTAACATATATATGACATCTATAAATACTTTCATTCAAATTATAAAACCTTACAAAATCAAGTTTTTCAAGGCTTTAGAGAGTATATTTGTTTGTTTTAATGTTGTGATATTTCACTGAACTGTCGTCACGTTAACCTTGTGCTCATTTTTTTTATCCGAGTCCCTGTGTCTCGAGTGACCAAATCACACACATACTATACTGTCAACACTGCACTTTAAATTCGTATTGATATGGGTATTGCTAAGTTTTTATCATACAACATCATAGATATTTGTTATAAATGTATATTTTACCTTGCAAATATAGTATTTATGTGTATCAACATCGTAATAATCTAAACGTGTATGGAACTATATTTTGTGTTGCCTTGGCGACGAGAAAAGCTGACTGTCTGCTGTTTCACTATTGTGCACACATGTACGATACATATAACAATGTTACAAAGTGACGCACTTACGTCACACCGTTGCGCTGCCCTGCAGGTAGGGCGTAAGAATTGTACCTGCTGCCCCCATTGCATGATCGTAGGAGGCGACTAAATCTGGGATCTTATCGTTTCTCTTCTTTCTAAACAACTTCCTACTGTCTCCCTTTGCAATGCCTCACTTTTGGCCTTTGGTTGAGCGTTTGCCGCTGTGAGGAAGGCTTTGGGTTCTGTTCCCTGGCCGAGACATACCAAAGTCTTTAAAAATGGTAGTTGCTACTCCTGCTTAGCGCTCAGCATATTTGGAGTGGGACGACTTGTTCCCCCGTTGTCAGTTTAATGTGACCGGGTGGGGTGTGCTGCTGGGTGTCTTCGGCAGTATGCTTCAGTGAGGTAGCACTACAAATCGGCAAAAGTTCCGGCCTATCACAAGGAGACTTAACACGAACATACCGCAGCCTCCCAAAACACACATACGCATTCACCACACGCACGGGAGGCCGTCCTTAAATGACATTGGCTGTTAATAGGACATTAAACAAAATAAACCAAACCACACCGTTGCGACAGAATTTTGCAATCTGGCAGCGGGGTTTTTAATTTGGTTAACGTAAATATAAGGATTGATTGTCAATTGTGTTGCTTGCATGGACTGATGAAGGGAGGTGAACCTCGTGCAAATGGTGCATAAACTGTTTCGCAGTTCGTTTCATTTGCACGAGGTTCACTTCCTTTCATCAGTCCATGCAAGCAACACAATTGACAATCAATCCTCAAGTGAAACCATAGAGAAAAGTCCTGTTTATGAGAGTGATATCTACCTCTTATAGTAACAGGATGAAGCACATTCCAAAGCTACCAGCTTTCCAAAAATAGGTCTTCCAGGAGAATGGACAGAAACCTATAAAGTTGAACGATTTCTTTTAGATGATCAAGTTCTTAGGAACACAGACTCCTTAATTTGTTACTAATAGAAATTTGGAGCTTATCTGCTATTCTTCCATCATTGTTGGAGACGGTACAATCAGCTTTAGTCAAAATTGGTAGCCCTTCATCCCAGCATTCGATAGTTCTCTACGGAGAAGTCGGTTAACAGATTCTTTTTTACTCTAGAAACCTCATTTAGTAATCTATTTCCAATTCTACGGGTCCGGGGACCGCTTATAGAATATACAACAAATACGTAGGAATACAAATATTAGTCAGTAATGCATGCAACACAGACTTATATGAACAGAAATGTTGAACCAGTGGGAAAATGTTTTAGTCGTACTTTGAACATAGCAAGAGACAAATAAAACATATCACAGTCTGGAACAAGATCAAAGGAGTTCAAATTACATTGAGACATGTTTGAAGTTTAAAACACTATACTTTCTAACATGTATGCGACTTGTCTGACAGTAAAACTGACATTTGCTCAACTAGATAAGGACAGTCAAATACAATATTTAAACATTTGAAAATTTGAAAAGAAAAACAGTCTTAAAATGCTCGCCTGTGTTCAAGACTTGGAAAATTTAAATACTTACAAGTTTCATCGTCGACGTGGAATTAAACCAACGTGTGCCGTAAAACATAAAAAAAATTCTAAAATTTGCGCTAAACAGCTTCCATATGATTGATGAGAAAAGTCAGTTAGGAGACTAGATTTTACAACAGTATTCTGACTGGCTGCTAACAAGGCTTATATATAAACACGTTAAAACAAATACCTGAGTAGATATTTTACATGTACGTTTGATAAAACCAAGTATTCACATAGACTTTGTAATAGTATCATTAATGTCTGTGATAAAACTTATCGTAGAGGTCAACCCCACACCAAGACCTTTCATGCATGTTTCATTCTTTAGGTTCTCTCCATCCATACTGTAAATAAAATCGATACACTTCTCGTTGCCTGTAAAAATGACCTGACGGCACTTTTTCACTTCCATTTTCCACAACTTACACAATTCGAACGTTCTATCTATGTCTCTGTGTGGCGGCTCACACTCATACAACATTCTTAAACACTTCAAAAACTTTATGTCGCCAGAAAACAAAGACTATCAGAAATATTTGCAAGACTTAGCAATTCCTTTATGAAAACATTAAAACATTTTGGTCCGAGTGTTAAACCTTTGGTCACACCGGAAGTTACACCATCCGGATGTTGCCCCATTGACAGTAACAAGCTGGAATCTGTCTTTCTGATAAGCAGTAAACCACTTCCTTCTATACAATACGATTTTAACTTCTGTAATAATAATCTGTGGTTTACTTTACCAAAAGCCAATGAAATATCAGTATGCACAATATGCAATTCTGCTTTATTATAGCGGCTTTGAAAATAAATTTGAAACAGCAGACCTCCTTGGCACAAAACCATGTTGCTCATCGCAGATAGGTGTGTTTAACAATTTGAAAAATGAACGGCAAACATTTTTGTGTAAACTTTAGATAAAATTTGAAAGTAAAGATACTGGTCTGTAATTAGAAACTACATTACGTTTTCCATATTTGAAAATGGGGATATCATTTGGAAGGAAACCATCATTCAAACAATAGTTGAAAATATTGCACAGTGGAACACATAACTCGTCAGCACACTTTGAAATCTACACCAGAATTGTTGTCGTAACCAGAAGGTTTTTTTAAGATCTAATTGTTTGAGCGCTTTTTGAACATCACTGCTTTTCATAACAACTCTATTAAGTTGAAAGTCATAACAACTCTATTTAGTTGAAAGTCAGCTATTTTTAGATATTTACATTTTCACTTCGCTCCGCCTCAATGAACATAGTAAACTCATTTCACTTCATTTCCCGTTGAAGATTTTGGGTCATGTGCTTCTGTTCTGCCGCTTGATGTGCTAATAAAAATGCCAGTATAATGCAGACAGTTTAGAAAACAGGATGTGACAGAACACTGACACTCTCGATAGCACCGAGCTCATGACCTACGTAGCGCAGTAGCTCTAACGTTAGCTGTATCTCGAATGCCATGCTTGATACCATTTTAGTGGTCACAGAAAATAAACCTCAATTTTAACACTATTCAACAACACAAAACAGACTGGTTGCAGAAGTATGCTATATCGAGAACAGGGACACATTATTGTCGTAATTTGACTCGATCTAAACATACGGAGGACACAAGTTTCCGGCCGTCGAATACCGCCAATTTTCAAATCAGTGTTTCTTTACTTACTATTATCAGAATTTACATCCCAAAACGCCAGTGCGACAATGATATCAAATACATCAAGAACACCGTGTACATCAGCTAACCTGAGACTAAAATCCACATTGTTACACTTTATCTGGAGCTCTGAATATTCCGGCTATTAGACTGCATCCCATCATTTTTTAACCGAGTCCCTGTGTCTCGAGTGACTAAATCACACACTGTCAACACTGCACTTTAAATTCGTATTTATATGGGTATTGCTAAGTTTTCATTATACAATATCATAAATATTTGTTATAAATGAATATTTTACTTTGAAAATATCGTATCTATGTGTATCAACATCGTAATAATCAAAACGTGTAAATGGCACTATATTTTGTGTTGCCTTGGCGACGAGAATAGTTGACTGTGCTGTTCCACTACTGTGCACACATGTACGATACGTATAACAATGTAACAAAGTGACGCACTTACGTCACACTGTTGCGACCGAATTTTGCAATCTGGTGGCGAAGTTTTAAATTTGGTTAACGTAAATATAAGGATTGTGTACCATTTGCACGAGGTTCACTTCCCATCATCAGTCAATGCAAGCAACAAAATTGACAATCAATCCTTAAATCTATTTAAGGAAGACTGCAATAATCGTCCATACAGAACACACTTTTGCAAAATGCGTTCAACAAACTCAACATTATTTGAGGATTATGGTGAGTCCGGAACAGACCTCTCCTTCCGCTTTCCTTTACAAATCCCCCAAAATGTTTGGGATTGTCTTTCACGAAATGTTCTGCACTGGTGATGTAGCTATTGTATTTAGATGATAGGAGTGACTCGAACTCTCCCATAGAGAAGATGAACCAGTATATTAGGGAGAATCACGTCGTTTACTAGACATAGGCTTTGTACGCACGTTCTTTCTCTTTGCCCATACCTATATATTTAGACTTCCCAAGCTTTGTGATTGTCCAATAGTTCCATATTTGTTTTTGCCATTCTTGCACGGAAAAATTGACCTTTGAACTTGTTAGTAAAACGTGTTACAGTACAGGATCTAGTTTTACCAAACACGTGGCTTTGTTTGTAAACATTACTATCTCACAAACATGGTTTGTTTTCTTTGTAATACTTTAAAAAGTGGATATTTAAAAAACATTTTAATAATATCGCTCAATGCTTATCTTATCTTAGTTATTTCACACGTAAAAACAGAACTATCGCTTAAGAAAGTTTCATACTGAAGTGATGAGTCGTCACTGACTGTTCTAACTGTTGTAACTCCTTCCACCCGACTTTAACATGATCACAATGTCATTTATAAATGAGGATTGATTCACAAAAAAATAAATATAATAAAAAATCGCGTAAGTGTAAATGTAGTGATGGGATTTCACTTTTACATAAACCATGCTGTTATGGCGTAATTACTTTGAGAATATATCCTAGATGGGTCGCCACCGCGTTCCGTAGAATATGTGTGTAAAGGAATTACTCCATAAAAGCATAATTTACATAAACGTGAATTTCAATCCCTAAAAGGTCGTTGTCATACCAGGAAGTAAAACGGCGTTTCTATAGCTTAATCACCGTGACACACGCTTTAATTCTGACGTGGGTACATCATGTGGTTGGCCATCAGCATCGTTTAGTGTTTCGAAATTAAAAGACCAATCAATATTTAAGAGAAAAGACTTCTCATGGATTATGTAATTGAGGGTAATTTACGTGAACAAATTTAACAAGCATTCACCCCAGCATGTCGCAAGCTCAAAATCGGGTCCTTGGGCCTCCTGGGCCAACTTGTTCAAAAGTGATTAGGCTGATCACAGATGATAAATTTCTATAGCACCTTTCAGTAATTTTCGCTGCATATTAGTTCCAAGAATACTCTTGGTAGATATTACAAAATAAAAACGCGACGGTGAACAAAGCATAGTACGCGGGTGTATCCATATCTAACAGATGTTAATACAACGTCCGAACTCTCCGTTAAGACCTCGTCCTGCGAGGGATGGGTTCTCACCGAATTGCACACAATCCTAGATACGCAATCTAGTTAAAATTTAGATGATCATTCTCACTACGTTACATGTAACGTAGTGAGAATGACCATTTTCATTTTAACATATTTAATTGGAAATCAAATGAATTGAACATCAGACTTAGCCTATATTAAAGTTTTCTTTATAATAATTTACAAATCATTGTTAAATATGTATTAGAACTCGTTTACTACGCAGGAGAGAGACAAGTGCCTGATCAATGAGTTTCAGACTTTAATGTCCATTTGGTAAATACCAAATGAGAATGACCATCTAGATTTTAATTAGATTGCTCACTTCGTTAGTGTATATATGTAATTCTCAATAAACACGGTTGCACGTGTTTATACTTAATTCGTGTGGTGGTTTGTTTACTACCAAATATCGTATTTTCCAATCTGACTCGGCAAGTTGGCGGACTAATATGGTATATAAATAAATAAGATAAAAAACACATTGTCATTTCATTACTTACACAGCGAGTTACATTATATACATTTGGTGGGAGTTATGATAGATCAATCCGTTAGAGCGCCGGCCTGGTAACCATAGGTGAAGGTCAGAGGTGTGAAGATCGGAGGTGTGAAGGTCAGAGGTGTGAAGATCGGAGGTGTGTGGTTCGACGCTCGCTACTTGTGTCGGTTTATAGTACAATACACAATACATACACAATACAATACAAAATATTTTATTAACGTGTCACATGTCAATATTACAGATATATAAAATACAGTAGAAGTCATAAAAACTTTACAAGTTGCATTAAAATTATATTGACATCCAGCCAATTTGACTTATGAGACACAATATAGTAAAAAGTTCTGTTAAATATAGGTAAAACAGGATCTTCTGCGATACATCAGATAGAGTGAAGAAGCTAAAATAGGCTGAAGATCATCACTTGTCATAAGATAATGAAATTGTTCATATGGGTTTAATTCTAAAAAGTTTGGACAATAATTGCTTGCTTCACTAAATAAAATTCGCCTAATATCTGAATAAAACTCACAGTCAATTAAAAAATGGCGCTCGTCTTCTACTAATCCTGACTGACATAAAATACATTTCCTCTCATGTAATGCTAAGGGAGGACGAGAATACCGGCCTGTCTCTATTTTCATTTTCAAATTACCACAACGGAACTTGGCTAACGTTTGCCTATGCTTAAAATTTACAACAGTATATATATATGATTCTGGGGTAAAAACAGATTTAAACGTACGGTAAGTACGCAACTTATTTCCATTAGTTTTCCCTATATCATTCCGTAGTTCTTGATACCACTTGTTTTCGTCCTTTGTTTTGAATACACATTTAGCTAAATTCATACAGTAACTCGGAATAGGGCTAGGCGATAAGAATTCATTAAGATTGTGTTCATTAAAAAGTTTTTCAACACGTTTATCCCAGCTTCCTGTCCTGGTTTTAGACCACTCGTGGAGCCGTTTAACCATACGGTCCTCTGTTGTACCCGCGAGCCTTAACCAGAGTCTACATACTTTGAGTTTTTGCTTGACAGCAGTAGAGTTCCATCCAAGATCACCTCTGGTCGCGACATTGGATGCGTTGTTTCCGGTGCCTAGAAAGTATCGACAAGCTTTGTTTTTGACAGTTTTTACAAAGCTATAGGTATTTACTCCCCACAATCCCGCGCCGTAGAATAGAACTGGTTCGACTAGAGATTCATACAGATTCTTATAAACACTAAAAGACATCTCTCCAGCGAATCTGAATTTGGCATATAATGCGCCGAGGGCACGACTAGCCGATTTTGAAAGTTCCTGCGCTGCGAATTCGGTCTCCAAGAATTCCGTAGACCAAAAACCGAGATACTTATATCGATTAGTTATGTCTATTTCCAGGTCACCACATTTGAAAGTAAGTTCCGATCTTGGAATAGATTTATGACGAAAGTGTATCACTTTTGTTTTGTCCTGATTAACACACAGCCGCCACCTGCTACTCCAACGATGAAGGCAATCTAGCATCCGCTGTAGAGATGGTTCGTCTGGAGCGAGTAATGCTATGTCGTCCGCATATAATAATATAGACATTTTGTGATCTCCACATGTTATACCGCAATCTAAACGAGATCGAAAATAATGTCGGGGGAAATATTACATCCCTGTTTTACGCCCTGGTCGACAGAGAACCAATCAGAAACGTAAGTATTTAACCGCACAGCACAACGGACGTCCGTATAAAGGGACTTAACTGCGTCCAGAAATGGTCCATGGATTCCTATGGATTTGAGCTTGAACCATAAACCTTCCCTGTTGACTGTATCAAAAGCCTTTTTAGCGTCGACGAAACACACGAAAGTTGATAATTTCGATATTTTCCTATTATTGATGACAGAATGTAAAGAATATATATGGTCTAAGCAGCTTCTTTTCTTTCGGAATCCATTCTGTTCATCTGCCAGAAGATTGTGTTGTTCAAGCCAAGAAGATAGACGTTGACCTAAGACATCCCTATAAATCTTGCATGGAACCGATAATAGCGAAATCCCGCGATAACTGAGTGGGTCCGTTGCGTCCTTAGAATCCGCTTTTGGTATAGGATGGATAATGCCCGAGGTCCACTCTCGGGGAATAACACCTTGTTTAAAACAGGTAGTAAACAGTTGTAAAAGAATATCAGTACACGCGTCATTACGGAGAACCTCTGTGGGGATGTTGTCTATCCCTGTAGATTTACGAAGTTTGGCGCGAAAAATGGCCTTAGATACCTCATCCCGCGTAATTGGAGTATTTAATGGAAAAACGTCAATTCCGCCCATGGGTTCCGTATTAACATCAAGGAGGGAGCCCTTAACGTACTGTAAGTGTTGTTCGTCGAAATCGTTATATAACGATTCATAATTCATTTTCCAATGCTGTAGAACTTTACTATGATCATGCACTATATTTCCTTCTTCATCCTTTATTTCCATCGGGATATGTGACTTTCTTTCGTTTGCCATCCCTAGCTTGCCGATTTCTTTCCATAATTCTCGTGACTTGTTCTCTGTTAGTAGGGTGTGTAGTCTAACTGATATTTTCTTTTACACTTCCGGTTTAGGCGGTCAAACTTCCGGTGTTCATGACAAAATATCTGTTTCAAGTTACGTCAATGTGGTCCGTTACCGCGATGTTTCAGCCATGCACGTTCGCTATTGTAGGTAATGTCCCATTGCTGTTGGAGATCATCGTTCCAGTATGGTTTGTATAGCGATTTTCCTTTCCGTTTAGACTCCCCTACACGTTTCACTTTAACGCGTTTATCCATTTCCTGCGAGATAAATTCCGTGAAGTTTGTATACGCCGCGTCCACATCCTTGAGGTCATTGAGGTCATTCTCAATTTTAGTAATTGTTGCGCGAATCAGATCGATGCTGTTCTCATCCTTTAAAAAGTCGGCGGGAACCGTAGACATGATGTACCGTTTTACGTCATCGTTCTGATTGTTGTCACATAGCTGTTCGGCAGCATTTAAATGTACCGTAGTCTGTATGCTGAATCCAAGTACGGAATGATCTGGATAACTGATGTAACCATTAATGTTGAATTCCTTCACTACGTCAGATACAACATAGACTTTTAAATTTTCATATAAAATCAACTGTTCATGATGCACTATCGCATAGTCTACGACCGAGCGACCTCTATGTGATACATGTGTAAAGTTGTCTTTACCAAGTCTTCCATTCAGAACACAAGTGTTGGTTTCCACTAGAAAGTCGACGAGCATATCTCCAAAGTGGTTAGTACCTTCGTCGATCGTAGTCCTCGGGGGTACCTGATCTACACCCTCGATATAGTCCGACGCGTCACCTATTCGAGCATTAAAATCGCCGACAATACATATGTTTCCCAAAGTTTGGTAAGAATAAATGTTTTCCAGTAGTTTATGATAAAAAACATCACCATCGACCGGTCTAGTTGTTTGTTGTGGTGGAAGGTAACATACACACAGATACATGTCACGGTCAACATTATTACTAAGTTTTAGCCATAAAATGTCTTCCGATGACCTGTCAATAACATTAACCTTGTACGAATTATACACGTTGTTCTTGATAAAAACACCAACTCCTCCGCTACCGCGTTTTGCGTTACTGTGTATATTACAGCGGTTATTACCGATCCATTTGTACCCCTGTATTGTAGGACAATCGTTATTACGTAAAAATGTTTCACAAACAGCAAAAATATCAAAGTTAAGACAGTTTATGACTTTTTCCCTAAATTCAAAGTTCTCATTTATGGTTAATGATAACCCTGCGACATTCCAAAAGCCTATAGACAGCCGGGATTCTCCGTCATCCTACTTCCAGTATGTGTTGTTATGTTTACGTCCACCTGTGTACTGACGATTGTACCTGTTGTTGGTGTCGAATCTGTGACCCCGGTTAGGCCTTTCGTCATTTCGATGTCCTCTCTGTCTGTCTCCACAATGTGATTGTGCCTGAGTGTTTGTATCCATGCCTGTCTTAGGACTTCTGTCATTCAGTGTATCTCTGTGTGTGTCCATCCGGGGAGTTCTGTCCCGTGATCGTCCCATGTCCCTTGGTCGCGTATGTGCACGTGAGGTTTGACCTCTCACTACGTCACTGTATGTGTGTACGTGTTCACTGTCGGTGCGTCGGTGCAGCCGTGTGCCCGATATCCTGTATTTATCGCGACGGCCTATTTCGGTCAGAACTGTATGTAGTGTTCGTTCAGTTTCTAGCTCCTTTTTTGATTTGTTGTTGTCGATATATACTTGTCTGTACTTTTCATTGTATCGTAGGGTTGTTTTCGCTTTCATTATTTTTATTTTACTTTCAAGTGTGTCCGTGGTTGCGATCACGATACCTGTGCACTTTCCCCTTGATGGCTTACGTTGCTCGCACGAGTGATTTCACGTTGTTAAGTGTGATGAGGTCAACATTTTCACCCTTTTCCTCCTTTAGTTCTGTCAAGTTTTTAATCACAATGTTAAGTTTTTTGTTGTTTGTCTCGTGTGAATTGGTATGCCCGTTACTCCTTACTTTATTGAACTTTTCCTCAAATGATTCTTTTAGTCCACTCATTTTCCTTTCCATTTCAATCCGAAGTTTGTTAGTTTCCGTTTGTAAGGTTTCATCTACGTCTTTTTTTATTGCGACACTTTCCTTTTTAATTTTGTTGTCTATTATGTTTGCCAACCTTGTTGTTACATTTGTTTCCAATGTGTCCATACGTGTACTGAACGATGCATGCAAATTGTTCATATTCACAATCATATTTCCAAACATGGTTTTAAGTTCATCAATACCATCGTCCATACGGGGTTGTATGGGCTGTGGAGATTGTGATGCCCAGTGTGATAACGGTTGTTGGCTCCCACTGTTCCCTCTTTTTGTTTTTCCCGGGGCAGAAGTTCCGACTTTTTTCTTTGTAACTTTTTGAAGGGTTTTCAATTTTTTAACTCGTACAATGTTTTCATTCTCACCAGATCTACATCTTTTCCTTGGTGTATTGAGAGAAACGGGAGAAGTTTTGTTCCCCTTTCCTTGTGTAGTGTGGCCTCTGTGGGCGGGTGTGCCTGGTGTGTCGGTTGGGTCGAGCGGGGGGTGTGGACCATGGCAGCAGTAGTAAGTAGTGGAATATCAGAAGTTGACGATGTGTTACACAGTTTATTGAGTTCATCATCATTTTGTACAGATAAATGTTCAATTTCACTTTCGTTTGTCACCGGCTGCATGCTTAGACCGACCAGTACATTACTGACATAGCTCGCCGCACACGATTGTGACAATGGCTCACAACACAGTTCATCGAGTGTGCACAGTTCAAGATCTGAATCCCTCACATTGTCATTTCATTACTTACACAGCGAGTTACATTATATACATTTGGTGGGAGTTATGATAGATCAATCCGTTAGAGCGCCGGCCTGGTAACCATAGGTGAAGGTCAGAGGTGTGAAGATCGGAGGTGTGAAGGTCAGAGGTGTGAAGATCGGAGGTGTGTGGTTCGACGCTCGCTACTTGTGTCGGTTTATAGTACAATACACAATACATACACAATACAATACAAAATATTTTATTAACGTGTCACATGTCAATATTACAGATATATAAAATACAGTAGAAGTCATAAAAACTTTACAAGTTGCACTAAGATTATATTGACATCCAGCCAATTTGACTTATGAGACACAATATAGTAAAAAGTTCTGTTAAATATAGGTAAAACAGGATCTTCTGCGATACATCAGATAGAGTGAAGAAGCTAAAATAGGCTGAAGATCATCACTTGTCATAAGATAATGAAATTGTTCATATGGGTTTAATTCTAAAAAGTTTGGATGATAATTGCTTGCTTCACTAAATAAAATTCGCCTAATATCTGAATAAAACTCACAGTCAATTAAAAAATGGCGCTCGTCTTCTACTAATCCTGACTGACATAAAATACATTTCCTCTCATGTAATGCTAAGGGAGGACGAGAATACCGGCCTGTCTCTATTTTCAATTTCAAATTACCACAACGGAACTTGGCTAACGTTTGCCTATGCTTAAAATTTACAACAGTATATATATATGATTCTGGGGTAAAAACAGATTTAAACGTACGGTAAGTACGCAACTTATTTCCATTAGTTTTCCCTATATCATTCCGTAGTTCTTGATACCACTTGTTTTCGTCCTTTGTTTTGAATACACATTTAGCTAAATTCATACAGTAACTCGGAATAGGGCTAGGCGATAAGAATTCATTAAGATTGTGTTCATTAAAAAGTTTTTCAACACGTTTATCCCAGCTTCCTGTCCTGGTTTTAGACCACTCGTGGAGCCGTTTAACCATACGGTCCTCTGTTGTACCCGCGAGCCTTAACCAGAGTCTACATACTTTGAGTTTTTGCTTGACAGCAGTAGAGTTCCATCCAAGATCACCTCTGGTCGCGACATTGGATGCGTTGTTTCCGGTGCCTAGAAAGTATCGACAAGCTTTGTTTTTGACAGTTTTTACAAAGCTATAGGTATTTACTCCCCACAATCCCGCGCCGTAGAATAGAACTGGTTCGACTAGAGATTCATACAGATTCTTATAAACACTAAAAGACATCTCTCCAGCGAATCTGAATTTGGCATATAATGCGCCGAGGGCACGACTAGCCGATTTTGAAAGTTCCTGCGCTGCGAATTCGGTCTCCAAGAATTCCGTAGACCAAAAACCGAGATACTTATATCGATTAGTTATGTCTATTTCCAGGTCACCACATTTGAAAGTAAGTTCCGATCTTGGAATAGATTTATGACGAAAGTGTATCACTTTTGTTTTGTCCTGATTAACACACAGCCGCCACCTGCTACTCCAACGATGAAGGCAATCTAGCATCCGCTGTAGAGATGGTTCGTCTGGAGCGAGTAATGCTATGTCGTCCGCATATAATAATATAGACATTTTGTGATCTCCACATGTTATACCGCAATCTAAACGAGATCGAAAATAATGTCGGGGGAAATATTACATCCCTGTTTTACGCCCTGGTCGACAGAGAACCAATCAGAAACGTAAGTATTTAACCGCACAGCACAACGGACGTCCGTATAAAGGGACTTAACTGCGTCCAGAAATGGTCCATGGATTCCTATGGATTTGAGCTTGAACCATAAACCTTCCCTGTTGACTGTATCAAAAGCCTTTTTAGCGTCGACGAAACACACGAAAGTTGATAATTTCGATATTTTCCTATTATTGATGACAGAATGTAAAGAATATATATGGTCTAAGCAGCTTCTTTTCTTTCGGAATCCATTCTGTTCATCTGCCAGAAGATTGTGTTGTTCAAGCCAAGAAGATAGACGTTGACCTAAGACATCCCTATAAATCTTGCATGGAACCGATAATAGCGAAATCCAGCGATAACTAAGTGGGTCCGTTGCGTCCTTAGAATCCGCTTTTGGTATAGGATGGATAATGCCCGAGGTCCACTCTCGGGGAATAACACCTTGTTTAAAACAGGTAGTAAACAGTTGTAAAAGGATATCAATACACGCGTCATTACGGAGAACCTCTGTCGGGATGTTGTCTATCCCTGTAGATTTACGAAGTTTGGCGCGAAAAATGGCCTTAGATACCTCATCCCGCGTAATTGGAGTATTTAATGGAAAAACGTCAATTCCGCTCATGGGTTCCGTATTAACATCAAGGAGGGAGCCCTTAACGTACTGTAAGTGTTGTTCGTCGAAATCGTTATATAACGATTCATAATTCATTTTCCAATGCTGTAGAACTTTACTATAATCATGCACTATATTTCCTTCTTCATCCTTTATTTCCATCGGGATATGTGACTTTCTTTCGTTTGCCATCCCTAGCTTGCCGATTTCTTTCCATAATTCTCGTGAATTGTTTTCTGTTAGTAGGGTGTGTAGTCGATTTTGCTCATCTAACTGATATTTTCTTTTACACTTCCGGTTTAGGCGGTCAAACTTCCGGTGTTCATGACAAAATATCTGTTTCAAGTTACGTCGATGTGGTCCGTTACCGCGATGTTTCAGCCATGCACGTTCGCTATTGTAGGTAATGTCCCATTGCTGTTGGAGATCGTCGTTCCAGTATGGTTTGTATAGCGATTTTCCTTTCCGTTTAGACTCCCCTACACGTTTCACTTTAACGCGTTTATCCATTTCCTGCGAGATAAATTCCGTGAAGTTTGTATACGCCGCGTCCACATCCTTGAGGTCATTGAGGTCATTCTCAATTTTAGTAATTGTTGCGCGAATCAGATCGATGCTGTTCTCATCCTTTAAAAAGTCGGCGGGAACCGTAGACATGATGTACCGTTTTACGTCATCGTTCTGATTGTTGTCACATAGCTGTTCGGCAGCATTTAAATGTACCGTAGTCTGTATGCTGAATCCAAGTACGGAAAGAATGGATAACTGATGTAACCATTAATGTTGAATTCCTTCACTACGTCAGATACAACATAGACTTTTAAATTTTCATATAAAATCAACTGTTCATGATGCACTATCGCATAGTCTACGACCGAGCGACCTCTATGTGATACATGTGTAAAGTTGTCTTTACCAAGTCTTCCATTCAGAACACAAGTGTTGGTTTCCACTAGAAAGTCGACGAGCATATCTCCAAAGTGGTTAGTACCTTCGTCGATCGTAGTCCTCGGGGGTGCCTGATCTACACCCTCGATATAGTCCGACGCGTCACCTATTCGAGCATTAAAATCGCCGACAATACATATGTTTCCCAAAGTTTGGTAAGAATAAATGTTTTCCAGTAGTTTATGATAAAAAACATCACCATCGACCGGTCTAGTTGTTTGTTGTGGTGGAAGGTAACATACACACAGATACATGTCACGGTCAACATTATTACTAAGTTTTAGCCATAAAATGTCTTCCGATGACCTGTCAATAACATTAACCTTGTATGAATTATACACGTTGTTCTTGATAAAAACACCAACTCCTCCGCTACCGCGTTTTGCTTTACTGTGTATATTACAGCGGTTATTGCCGATCCATTTGTATCCCTGTATTGTAGGACAATCGTTATTACGTAAAAATGTTTCACAAACAGCAAAAATATCAAAGTTAAGACAGTTTATGACTTTTTCCCTAAATTCAAAGTTCTCATTTATGGTTAATGATAACCCTGCGACATTCCAAAAGCCTATAGACAGCCGGGATTCTCCGTCATCCTACTTCCAGTATGTGTTGTTATGTTTACGTCCACCTGTGTACTGACGATTGTACCTGTTGTTGGTGTCGAATCTGTGACCCCGGTTAGGCCTTTCGTCATTTCGATGTCCTCCCTGTCTGTCTCCACAATGTGATTGTGCCTGAGTGTTTGTATCCATGCCTGTCTTAGGACTTCTGTCATTCAGTGTATCTCTGTGTGTGTCCATCCGGGGAGTTCTGTCCCGTGATCGTCCCATGTCCCTTGGTCGCGTATGTGCACGTGAGGTTTGACCTCTCACTACGTCACTGTATGTGTGTACGTGTTCACTGTCGGTGCGTCGGTGCAGCCGTGTGCCCGATATCCTGTATTTATCGCGACGGCCTATTTCGGTCAGAACTGTATGTAGTGTTCGTTCAGTTTCTAGCTCCTTTTTTGATTTGTTGTTGTCGATATATACTTGTCTGTACTTTTCATTGTATCGTAGGGTTGTTTTCGCTTTCATTATTTTTATTTTACTTTCAAGTGTGTCCGTAGTTGCGATCACGATACCTGTGTACTTTCCCCTTGATGGCTTACGTTGCGCGCTTATGATTTGCACGTCCGCTATTTTTAGACCGTCTCGCACGAGTGATTTCACGTTGTTAAGTGTGATGAGGTCAACATTTTCACCCTTTTCCTCCTTTAGTTCTGTCAAGTTTTTAATCACAATGTTAAGTTTTTTGTTGTTTGTCTCGTGTGAACTGGTATGCCCGTTACTCCTTACTTTATTGAACTTTTCCTCAAATGATTCTTTTAGTCCACTCATTTTCCTTTCCATTTCAATCCGAAGTTTGTTAGTTTCCGTTTGTAAGGTTTCATCTACGTCTTTTTTTATTGCGACAATTTTCTTTTTAATTTTGTTGTCTATTATGTTTGCCAACTTTGTTGTTACATTTGTTTCCAATGTGTCCATACGTGTACTGAACGATGTATGGAAATTGGTCATATTCATAATCATATTTCCAAACATGGTTTTAAGTTCATCAATACCATCGTCCATACGGGGTTGTATGGGCTGTGGAGATTGTGATGCCCAGTGTGATAACGGTTGTTGGCTCCCACTGTTCCCTCTTTTTGTTTTTCCCGGGGCAGAAGTTCCGACTTTTTTCTTTGTAACTTTTTGAAGGGTTTTCAATTTTTTAACTCGTACAATGTTTTCATTCTCACCAGATCTACATCTTTTCCTTGGTGTATTGAGAGAAACGGGAGAAGTTTTGTTCCCCTTTCCTTGTGTAGTGTGGCCTCTGTGGGCGGGTGTGCCTGGTGTGTCGGTTGGGTCGAGCGGGGGGTGTGGACCATGGCAGCAGTAGTAAGTAGTGGAATATCAGAAGTTGACGATGTGTTACACAGTTTATTGAGTTCATCATCATTTTGTACAGATAAATGTTCAATTTCACTTTCGTTTGTCACCGGCTGCATGCTTTGACCGACCAGTACATTACTGACATAGCTCGCCGCACACGATTGTGACAATGGCTCACAACACAGTTCATCGAGTGTGCACAGTTCAAGATCTGAATCCCTCATATTTGCCCTCATATTTGCAGGTTTCACTCCCAATATAGGGTCATATATATTTTAATAGGGTTCAAAATGGTTCGATGTTGATATACAAATGTTCAAAAGTCACTTTAAATATCAAAACTCACCAAAAATAGCACATGTCTTCAGAGTCGTGAAGATATGCGACCGACCTCGTCTGTAGCCTGCTAGTACCGTGTTGTGTTTCTTGGGAAGCTGAGAAATGGTGTATTTTGGGGAGAAAGACAAAGGTGGCGAACCTTGGTGAGTTTCTTTCGTCTTTCCGTCTAGAGCCAAAAGTACAGCTTATATTTTAAGACACCATCCATGTATTCTTTAAGGATTAAACTGTCTTTTTTGGTGTCTATGGTCAATATAGATGCCAGAGCTTTGCAAACAAACGTCATATTGTGCGCTAGCAGAAAATGACACGTTTGTTTGCAAAGCTCTGGCATCTATATCGACTATAGACATAAAAAAAACATCAAACAAGACAGTTTAATGCTTATATTTACATTCTCGACATATTTTTTTGTTATTTTTGAAAATTAAAATTAAGTTTGCATAAAAAATGACAATATTCTGCGACTTCGAAAATGGGGTTCGACAAATGGCACAGCCTATTTTTTCAGCATTAATTTGTCACGTGCAGATTGGCAAACAAAAAAGTGCATTGAAATAATACGAAAAAAACACAGTCTGTTCAGTTCTTTTCATTATTTGTGTAACAATATTGTATATAATTTCTTTTTGATACTTTTGTATTAACGACGTAGTCCTAGGCTCTTTTTTCATATAGCCATAGGATTGTTTACGTTAGTTACAAGTAGTTCAGGTGGGTGAATATATTCATTCCGCGGCATGGATTGATGTCACGTTTTGGGTGTCAATTATGCTCACATAGACTGCAGATCTTTTTACTTAGTTTATATTGTGGCTTTGCCAACAAAATGTAAATATTCATATTTATTACATTTTTACCAGTGAAATATCAAAAATTATTCATTCTATAAAAGTGATATTTCACTAGTAAAAAATATCATAATATCACTTTTGCTGATTTGACCAATCAAATTAATGATTAGAAAATACCAAAATAATTGACCAATCAGAAAGCCCGACATATATGTCAGCACCTGGACAGGGGGAACTACTTTTTTTGTATGCAAACTTTCGCTGTAGGCCTCGTTAGCATACGGGGTAGGTTTTTCGTTGATAAAAAATGTAATAAACAGAATATCCAACAGTGTCTTTAGTAATACCAAATATATTTCACTCGTGTGGCTAATATTTTGATATTTTTCACGAGTGCTGTTAATATTAGCCCCACTCGTGAAATATATTTGGTATTACTGAAGACACTGTTAGATATCCTCTATATATTTAAGCATTGCTGTTGATAATTGTTTAGTTTGATATCAACCAAAGTGAATTTCGGAGTAAATGCCTTTGTAACATGTATCATAAAGTTGTAATTTAGCTTTTGTTTTGTCGCCTCCAGTGGACAGTTTTACCGCTTATATCGTTGAAACAGTCAAGCATCTCATATTTACCAAGTCGACATTAGACACAACCTTAAGAAGGTCCTGATCCTGTCTCCATGTTGCAATTTTTTTTTTATTGATGCCGTTCGGTTTTTTTAAACACATGGGTGACCAATTTTATTTCCATATTCTCTTTTGCGATTAATAACATTTTGAAAATTCTCGCATGATCAATCAGAGCAATTATACATGCAACTGAAATAGTCAACATATATGTCTATAAAGCCATTACTTGTGAACCATCTAGCAACAAAAGGTGATCACACCATACAATAACATGTCCTCTCCATCATACAATGTAAGGAAACCGCCGTACAGTTAAGTGAAGGAGTAAACCCAGATATTAGTTCGCTGATTGGTGTTCTCCTTCAGAGTTGGTGGACTTGTTCGCCTGGCCCAGACGTGGTGTTATCCTACCTATCTAGGGTGTGGCGATAGCCGTGTTAAAGCACTACAAAGTCGTCCGTCCGTGGTCCCTCTTCATATGAGGAAATTAACACGTGATTGTGGTCCTTCGTCGTTAGACAAAGTTAACCTATGACGCCAGGACCACAAGATGTTTACACGTAAATGTGGCCCCTCGTCAGTGGACAAGGTTTACCTATGACGTCAGGCCCACAAGATGTTTACACGTGATTGTGACCCTTCGTCAGTGGACAAGGTTAACCTATGACGTCAGGCCGACAAGATGTTTACACGTGAGTGTGGCCCCTCGTCAGTGGACAAGGTTTACCTATGACGTCAGGCCCACAAGATGTTAACACGTGATTGTGACCCCTCGTCAGTGGACAAGGTTAACCGATGATTACAGACCCACAAGATGTTTACACGTGAGTGTGACCCCTCGTCAGTGGACAAGGTTAACCTATGATTACAGAACCACACGATGTTTACACGTGAGTCTAACCCCTCGTCAGTGGACAAGGTTACCATATGACGTCAGGCCCACAAGATGTTTACACGTGAGTGTAACCCCTCGTCAGTGGACAAGGTGTACCTATGACTCCAGGCCCACAAGATGTTTACACTTGAGTGTGGCCCCTCGTCAGTGGACAAGGTTAACCTATGATTACAGACCCACAAGATGTTTACACGTGAGTGTAACCCCTCGTCAGTGGAGAAGGTGTACCTATGACGTCAGACCCACAAGATGTTTACACGTGAGTGTAGCCCCTCGTCAGTGGACAAGGTTAACCTATGACGTTAGGCCCACACGATGATTACACGTGAGTGTAACCCCTCGTCAGTGGACAAGGTTAACCTATGACGTCAGGCCCACAAGATGTTTACACGTGAATGTGGCCCCTCGTCAGTGGACAAGGTTTACCTATGACGTCAGGCCCACAAGATGTATACACTTGAATGTGGCCCCTCGTCAGTCTACAAGGTTTACCTAGGACGTCAGGCCCACAAGATGTTTACACGTGAGTGTGACCCTTCGTCAGTGGACAAGGTTTACCTATGACGTCAGACCCACAAGATGTTTACACGTGAGTGTGACCCTTCGTCAGTGTACAAGGTTAACATATGACGTCAGGCCCACAAGATGTTTACACGTGAGTGTAACCCCTCGTCAGTGGACAAGGTTAACCTATGACGTTAGGCCCACACGATGTTTACACGTGAGTGTAACCCCTCGTCAGTGGACAAGGTTAACCTATGACGTCAGGCCCACAAGATGTTTACACGTGAATGTGGCCCCTCGTCAGTGGACAAGGTTTACCTATGACGTCAGGCCCACAAGATGTATACACTTGAATGTGGCCCCTCGTCAGTCTACAAGGTTTACCTAGGACGTCAGGCCCACAAGATGTTTACACGTGAGTGTGACCCTTCGTCAGTGGACAAGGTTTACCTATGACGTCAGGCCCACAAGATGTTTACACGTGAGTGTGACCCTTCGTCAGTGGACAAGGTTTACCTATGACGTCAGGCCCACAAGATGTTTACACGTGAGTGTAACCCCTCGTCAGTGGACAAGGTGTACCTATGACGTCAGGCCCACACGATGTTTACACGTGAGTGTAACCCCTCGTCAGTGGACAAGGTTAACCTATGACGTTAGGCCCACACGATGTTTACACGTAAGAGAAGGAATTCCCAAATGGTTTGAATATACATGTATAACATTAATTGTAAGAAACCATACTTCTGCAAATCTGCACATTTTCCGACAACGACGTAAAATAAAGATGTTTGTGATAAGCAGTGATCTCCTCTGTGTCAAGCTCCCCTGTTTAGCACGTTTATTATAACGTAATAAATCCTACTCCGCTGACAGACATTTTAACAGCCACGATGTTGATGCTCGTTAGAATTTGTATGGAGCCGAATGAGTGTAAACTGTATAAATGACAAGATGTAACATAGCGCGTGTCACGGAATCTAAAGGAAGCGCTACATTACTCCAGTTGTACATGTGAGCGTGTCGTGGTTGTCATTGTTCAATGATAATGGAATACATTGACTTCTTTCGTGGACGTTTTTGTTAAGTTTAATGCTCTTTCGTTTGCAATTTTAACCAACTATCATTGGCCCTGGTTATCCAGCTAGACCAATCTACATCAATAATATTCAAGAATGTCATATTTATACCGATGTAAATGTCATATTTATACCGAGGTAATGTCATATTTATACGGATGTAAATGTCATATTTATACGGATGTAAATGTCATATTTATACCGAGGTAATGTCATATTTATACGGATGTAAATGTCATATTTATACGGATGTAAATGTCATATTTATACCGAGGTAATGTCATATTTATACGGATGTAAATGTCATATTTATACGGATGTAAATGTCATATTTATACGGATGTAAATGTCATATTTATACGGATGTAATGTCATATTTATACTGATGTAATATCATATTTATACGGATGTAAATGTCATATTTATACGGATGTAAATGTCATATTTATACCGATGTAATGTCATATTTATACCGATGTAAATGTCATATTTATACCGATGTAATGTCATATTAATACAGATGTGAATATCATATAAATAGACGTGAATATCATATTAATTCATATATAAATGTCATATTCATACCGATGTAATGTCATATTTATACCGATGTAATGTCATATATATATATACGGATGTAAATGTCATATTTATACGGATGTAAATGTCATATTTATACGGATGTAAATGTCATATTTATACGGATGTAATGTCATATTTATACGGATGTAATGTCATATTTATACGGATGTAATATCATATTTATACGGATGTAAATGTCATCTTTATACCGATGTAAATGTCATATTTATACCGATGGTAATGTCATATTTATTTAAGCATTGAACTGTTACCAAATGGTAGTATACAGTCGATATGAATACAATTTGGGTGACAGATAAATAGAATGTCGCCCGTTAGGGCGACATGAAATATGTATCTGTCACCCAAATTGTATTCATATCGACTGTATACTACCATTTGGAAACAGTTCAATGCTTATATTTACATTCATAATTTTATTTTATTTACTGTAGCTTAAGACGCGTTTAAATTTGCCGCTTCTCCTATCACTGACGTCATCAAGTTCAAATACCGGAACAGCCGAAATTTCCAGAAGGAATAATATAGTCCTTCATGTCGTTAACAATAGCAATCACATGAGATGTTTTTTGCACAATTTGGCTTTATATTATATTTTATAAAAGTTTGTAAATATCTTCAAATTGTTCACAATTGCATAATTTCTGATTGTTTAAAAATAAAGCCGTTTTTCGGAGCATGATATACGGTTAACATTTAGAAGTGATGCGGCGTTGAATGGGTACTGCACAGGACAGACTCGATTCCTCGGAAACACTTATGTTTCTATCGACTGGATTTACGTTATTTTCAGAGGAATATCACCTTCAATTCTAAATGAACGTAGTCTTGACAGTAGGTTAAAACGATTCCAAGGATATTTCATTAGAAACAGAATCCAGTCTAACCGGTCACATCAGTGTCGCTAACTTAGCAGACGATGTTCAACTTCACAGGAGCTCGATTTTGGAGTACGGTAGGCCTTTGACATCAGTGAATAACCACATAACTATAATTCAGTATGCATACACAACCAGAAACCATGTCGATACTGCCGATTTTTCGCAAGATTTTTTTTTTTAATGCTGGACTTTAAATGTTGTCGTGTCTAGCATTTCTGACAATTCGACAACGAGCCCCTGTGTGACGACAGTGACAATTTGATTACTTCCTATAGATCAGGAATAGAGCTTATAATAATGTTGTGTCGAGTCCGTCGACTTCATTTTTTCTATTATTAAATTTTACTCTCATAACTTGCGTTGCTTTTTTTGTGGTGGTTTACGTAGATAAATGCTAGCATTCGAAATCTCTCCTGGCCGAATGTAACTGGCGGCCATTGTTTTGACCAGCAACACCTGGGGCTGTATTCCTACTCTGACCGAATCACTGTAGATTGTAGTATACAGTCTCATGAATACAATTTGGTTTATTAACGATATATAGGCAAATGCAACACAGAATGTAAATATACGGATGTAAATGTCATATTTATACCGATGTAATATCATATTAATACAGATGTTAATATCATATAAATAGACATGAATATCATATTAATTCATATATAAATATCATATTTATACCGATGTAATGTCATATTAATACAGATGGGAATATCATATAAATAGACGTTAATATCATATTAATTCATATATAAATGTCATATTTATACCGATGTAATGTCATATTAATACAGATGTGAATATCATTTTGATACAGATGTTAATGTCATATTTATACAGATGCAAATGTCATATTAATACAGATGTAATGTCATATTTACACGGATGTAAATGTCATATTTACACCGATATATGTGTTACATTAATACCGATGTTAGTGTCCTATTAATACCAACGTAAATGTAGTTCTAGTGATATAATCCGGAATGAAGTATGAATATTAACCACTTTTCTGTAAACCAACACTCGTACGACAGCCCCATCCCTACCATTATCTGTAAACCAACACTCGTACGACAGCCCCATCCCTACCATTATCTGTAAACCAACACTCGTACGACAGCCCCATCCCTACCATTATCTGTAAACCAACACTCGTACGACAGCCCCATCCCTACCATTATCTGTAAACCAACTCTCATACCACAGCCCCATCCTTACGATTATGTCTTCGATATCAATGTACAAATTAACCAAATCACAAACAAAGTAGTATATGTGGTACTGTGTGTACTGCCATCGGGCGTCCTCATAATAGTCAATTTATACCGACGGATGAGATTTGACGGCGGTACTAAAGGTACATGGATGAGATTTGATGATGGTACTATACGTACATGGATGAGATTTGACGGGGGTACAATACGTACATGGATGACATTTTACGAGGGTACTATACGTCCATAGATGAGATTTTACGAGGGTACTATACGTACATGGATGAGATTTAACGAGGGTACTATATACGTACATGGATGAGATTTACGTGGGTACTAAAGGTATATAGATGAGATATGACGAGGGATCTTTAAGAAATTTTCACAGACGCAAGAATGGCCCCCTCTATTTATTACACAATTATTACATTCTATAATATTTTCCCCGTAAACCGGGCAATTGCCAGCAACGTTTCCTTTTCCTTACAGTTTAAAGTACAGCGTTTTGTAACTAGATAACAGAGACAATAATGTATAGGTAGTCATCCGAAACACTATTGGTTTGGCACTAAAGTCGTATCCTGTACCTCTATCAGTATATATCA
>NW_022979217.1:0-30342 GCF_902652985.1 Pecten maximus
GGAATAAACATTACCGTAAACTACCTATAATATATATATCCTTGTACAGGTCGGGAATAAACATTACCGTAAACTACCTATAATATATATATATATCCTTGTACAGGTCGGGAATAAACATTACCGTAGCTACATATAATATATATATATATCCTTGTACAGGTCGGGGATAAACATTACCGTAAACTACCTATAATATATATATATATCCTTGTACAGGTCGGGAATAAACATTACCGTAACTACCTATAATATATATATATATCCTTGTACAGGTCGGGGATAAACATTACCGTAAACTACCTATAATATATATATGTATCCTTGTACAGGTCGGGAATAAACATTACCGTAAACTACCTATAATATATATATATATATCCTTGTACAGGTCGGGAATAAACATTACCGTAAACTACCTATAATATATATATCCTTGTACAGGTCGGGAATAAACATTACCGTAAACTACCTATAATATATATATCCTTGTACAGGTCGGGAATAAACATTACCGTAACTACCTATAATATATATATCCTTGTACAGGTCGGGAATATAATAATATTACCGTAACTACTTGTGATGATTTTGTTAAACATTCATAATATTTTGGGATATACAGTTGTTACTGCTAGAATTGGGCTCTTAGCCTTAACTTAAGATATGTACTGTGATTTAAAGCTGTATTACGGATAATATTTATGAACTTTGACTTGGCAATACATACATCAATGTTAAAGTTTGGCATCAATGATCGGAAAAATGTTGACAAGGCACCTGCATCTTCTACTGCCCTTCGCCTGTAAAACAATCATGTTAGATAATCAAACACTTGTACCAAAAACTTAATATTAGATTTGGCATAAAAAGTACTTGTCCAATGTTATTAAAAAGATAAAAAGACTCTTTTTACCAAAAAAAAAACAAAATTATTTATTCAAACTCCAAGATATGATATTTAACCCCCATAGTTACCTGAACCCTAGCACACTTCTTAGTTTACTGATGCCTTTCAACATTTGCACCAAAAACTTAGAGGTCTGATGCAAGTCATCCAGAGCAATTAGGGTAAAGTGTTTTACCCAAGGTCACAACCGCGACAGCAAACACCGGGCAGTTTCTCACCTTCCTGAGAAACAGACACAGTTTGGGAGGATCAGCCATGTACCTCGGATCTTCACCTGAGGTTATGTAACTGGCACTCTAACCAACTGAGTTATCGCAGCCCCAGACGGACGGATGGACAGATGGACATACCATAATACTCCATCCAATTTGATTGTTGTATAAAAAGCATGTCCCAGGTGTTTCAAATTTGTCTTTTGAGAGATAACTAAACATCTCAACTAATCACTATTGTAAACGTAGAGAGTATAAGTTCACCTTACCAGCTCAGACTAGCAGGGATTTCCCTTCAGCCAGGTAGGATGTTTTGCCTTGAGTTCGCTAGTTCAAAGCCCAGTATGGGCCAGGTATTTTCATTACTCCTTCCTATTACACCATTATGAATGTTTGTTTTTGTTTAACGTCCTATTAACAGCAAGGGTCATTTAAGGACATGCCAGGTTAGAAGGTGGAGGAAAGCCGGAGTACCCGGAGAAAAACCACCGGCCTGCGGTCAGTACCTGGCAACTGCCCCACGTAGGTTTCGAACTCGCAACCCAGAGGTGGAGGGCTAGTGTTAAAGTGTCGGTACACCTTAACCACTCGGCCACTGCGGCCCCCACCATCATGAATAAATGTTTTTTTGTTTCCAAAGAATATATTCCCATGATGCATTTCAGACAAAAATAGAACTTAATATACGGAAACAAATGTTTTGTGATTACAATACTGTACAATCTGCTTAGATATCTGACAGCCTTCTCAATATTTATATAGAAACAGAACATACTTAAAACAGTTTGTATCATTAAAACTGCAATTAATTATCTGATGGTGCTCACCTGGCAGGCCTGTCATAGCCACACACAGAGTCCACAGGAGGTAGGGGATCATAGCTCAGAACTGTAGTGTTGGCAATGTCCTGTACATAACAAACAAATAAACAATGTCCTGTACAAAACAAACAAATCAACAATGTCCTGTACATAACAAACAAATAAACAA
This sequence comes from Pecten maximus, assembly GCF_902652985.1. Classification (NCBI taxonomy): domain Eukaryota; kingdom Metazoa; phylum Mollusca; class Bivalvia; order Pectinida; family Pectinidae; genus Pecten; species Pecten maximus. The sequence continues at coordinate 2,113 of NW_022979217.1, forward strand.
TGTCCTGTACAATACAAACAAACAAACAATGTCCTGTACAAAACAAACAAATAAACAATGTCCTGTACATAACAAACAAATAAACAATGTCCTGTACAAAACAAACAAATAAATAAACAATGTCCTGTACAAAACAAACAAATAAACAATGTCCTGTACAAAACAAACAAACAAATAAACAATGTCCTGTACAAAACAAACAAACAAACAATGTCCTGTATAAAACAAACAAACAAACAATGTCCTGTACAAAACAAATAAATAAACAATGTCCTGTACAAAACAAACAAATGAACAATGTCCTGTACATAACAAACAAATAAATAAACAATGTCCTGTACAAAACAAACAAATAAACAAACAATGTCCTGTACATAACAAACAAATAAACAATGTCCTGTACAAAACAAATAAATAAACAATGTCCTGTACAAAACAAACAAACAAACAATGTCCTGTACAAAACAAGTAAACAAACAATGTCCTGTACAAAACAAACAAATAAACAATGTCCTGTACAAAACAATAAATAAACAATGTCCTGTACAAAACAAACAAACAAACAATGTCCTGTACAAAACAAACAAATAAACAATGTCCTGTACATAACAAACAAATAAACAATGTCCTGTACAAAACAAACAAATAAACAATGTCCTGTACATAACAAACAAACAAACAATGTCCTGTACATAACAAACAAACAAACAATGTCCTGTACAAAACAAACAAATAAACAATGCCCTGTACAAAACAAACAAATCAACAATGTCCTGTACATAACAAGTAAATAAACAATGTCCTGTACAAAACAATAAATAAACAATGTCCTGTACAAAACAAACAAATAAACAATGTCCTGTACATAACAAACAAACAAACAATGTCCTGTACATAACAAACAAACAAACAATGTCCTGTACATAACAAATAAATAAACAATGTCCTGTACAAAACAAACAAATAAACAATGTCCTGTACATAACAAACAAATAAACAATGTCCTGTACATAACAAACAAATAAACAATGTCCTGTACAAAACAAACAAATAAATAAACAATGTCCTGTACAAAACAAACAAATAAACAATGTCCTGTACATAACAAACAAATAAACAATGTCCTGTACAAAACAAACAAACAAACAATGTCCTGTACAAAACAAACAAATAAACAATGTCCTGTACATAACAAACAAACAAACAATGTCCTGTACAAAACAATAAATAAACAATGTCCTGTACAAAACAAACAAATAAACAAACAATGTCCTGTACATAACAAACAAACAAACAATGTCCTGTACATAACAAACAAACAAACAATGTCCTGTACAAAACAAACAAATAAACAATGTCCTGTACAAAACAAACAAATAAACAACGTCCTGTATAAAACAAACAAATAAACAATGTCCTGTACATAACAAACAAACAAACAATGTCCTGTACAAAACAAACAAACAAATAAACAATGTCCTGTACATAACAAACAAATAAACAATGTCCTGTACAAAACAAATAAATAAACAATGTCCTGTACATAACAAACAAATAAACAATGTCCTGTACATAACAAACAAACAAATAAACAATGTCCTGTACAAAACAAACAAATAAACAATGTCCTGTACAAAACAAGTAAATAAACAATGTCCTGTACATAACAAACAAATAAACAATGTCCTGTACAAAACAAACAAACAAACAATGTCCTGTACAAAACAAACAAATAAACAATGTCCTGTACAAAACAAACAAATAAACAATGTCCTGTACAAAACAATAAATAAACAAACAATGTCCTGTACATAACAAACAAATAAACAATGTCCTGTACAAAACAAACAAATAAACAATGTCCTGTACATAACAAACAAACAAACAATGTCCTGTACAAAACAAACAAATAAACAATGTCCTGTACAAAACAAACAAATAAACAATGTCCTGTACATAACAAACAAACAAACAATGTCCTGTACAAAACAAACAAATAAACAATGTCCTGTACAAAACAAACAAATAAACAATGTCCTGTACATAACAAACAAATAAACAATGTCCTGTACAAAACAAACAAATAAACAATGTCCTGTACATAACAAACAAACAAACAAACAATGTCCTGTACATAACAAACAAATAAACAATGTCCTGTACATAACAAACAAATAAACAATGTCCTGTACAAAACAAACAAATAAATAAACAATGTCCTGTACAAAACAAACAAACAAACAATGTCCTGTACATAACAAACAAATAAACAATGTCCTGTACATAACAAACAAATAAACAATGTCCTGTACAAAACAAACAAGTAAATAAACAATGTCCTGTACATAACAAACAAATAAACAATGTCCTGTACATAACAAACAAATAAACAATGTCCTGTACATAACAAACAAACAAACAAACAATGTCCTGTACATAACAAACAAATAAACAATGTCCTGTACATAACAAACAAATAAACAATGTCCTGTACATAACAAACAAATAAACAATGTCCTGTACATAACAAACAAATAAACAATGTCCTGTACAAAACAAACAAATAAATAAACAATGTCCTGTACAAAACAAACAAACAAACAATGTCCTGTACATAACAAACAAATAAACAATGTCCTGTACATAACAAACAAATAAACAATGTCCTGTACAAAACAAACAAGTAAATAAACAATGTCCTGTACATAACAAACAAATAAACAATGTCCTGTACATAACAAACAAACAAACAATGTCCTGTACATAACAAACAAATAAACAATGTCCTGTACAAAACAAACAAATAAACAATGTCCTGTACAAAACAAATAAATAAACAATGTCCTGTACATAACAAACAAATCAACAATGTCCTGTACATAACAAACAAACAAACAAACAATGTCCTGTACATAACAAACAAATAAACAATGTCCTGTACATAACAAACAAATAAACAATGTCCTGTACATAACAAACAAACAAACAATGTCCTGTACATAACAAACAAATAAACAATGTCCTGTACATAACAAACAAACAAACAAACAATGTCCTGTACAAAACAAACAAATAAACAATGTCCTGTACAAAACAAGTAAACAAACAATGTCCTGTACATAACAAACAAATAAACAATGTCCTGTACATAACAAACAAACAAACAATGTCCTGTACATAACAAACAAATAAACAATGTCCTGTACATAACAAACAAACAAACAAACAATGTCCTGTACATAACAAACAAACAAACAATGTCCTGTACATAACAAACAAACAAACAATGTCCTGTACAAAACAAACAAATAAACAATGTCCTGTACAAAACAAGTAAACAAACAATGTCCTGTACAAAACAAGTAAACAAACAATGTCCTGTACAAAACAAACAAATAAACAATGTCCTGTACAAAACAAGTAAACAAACAATGTCCTGTACAAAACAAACAAATAAACAATGTCCTGTACAAAACAAACAAATAAACAATGTCCTGTACAAAACAAACAAACAAATAAACAATGTCCTGTACAAAACAAGTAAATAAACAATGTCCTGTACAAAACAAACAAATAAACAATGTCCTGTACAAAACAAACAAATAAACAATGTCCTGTACATAACAAGTAAATAAACAATGTTCTGTACAAAACAAACAAACAAACAATGTCCTGTACAAAACAAACAAATAAACAATGTCCTGTACATAACAAGTAAATAAACAATGTTCTGTACAAAACAAGTAAACAAACAATGTCCTGTACAAAACAAACAAATAAACAATGTCCTGTACAAAACAAACAAACAAACAATGTCCTGTACAAAACAAACAAATAAACAATGTCCTGTACATAACAAACAAATAAACAATGTCCTGTACATAACAAACAAACAAATAAACAATGTCCTGTACAAAACAAACAAACAAATAAACAATGTCCTGTACAAAACAAACAAACAAACAAACAAACAATGTCCTGTACAAAACAAACAAACAAATAAACAATGTCCTGTACAAAACAAACAAATAAACAATGTCCTGTACAAAACAAACAAATAAACAATGTCCTGTACATAACAAACAAATAAACAATGTCCTGTACATAACAAACAAACAAATAAACAATGTCCTGTACAAAACAAACAAATAAACAATGTCCTGTACAAAACAAACAAACAAACAATGTCCTGTACAAAACAAGTAAATAAACAATGTCCTGTACATAACAAACAAACAAACAATGTCCTGTACATAACAAACAAATAAACAATGTCCTATACAAAACAAACAAATAAACAATGTCCTGTACATAACAAACAAATAAACAATGTCCTGTACATAACAAGTAAATAAACAATGTTCTGTACATAACAAACAAATAAACAAATAATGTCCTGTACATAACAAACAAACAAATAAACAATGTCCTGTACAAAACAAACAAATAAACAATGTCCTGTACATAACAAACAAATAAACAATGTCCTGTACATAACAAGTAAATAAACAATGTTCTGTACAAAACAAACAAACAAACAATGTCCTGTACAAAACAAACAAACAAATAAACAATGTCCTGTACATAACAAACAAATAAACAATGTCCTGTACAAAACAAACAAACAAACAATGTCCTGTACAAAACAAACAAATAAACAATGTCCTGTACAAAACAAACAAATAAACAATGTCCTGTACATAACAAGTAAATAAACAATGTTCTGTACAAAACAAACAAACAAACAATGTCCTGTACAAAACAAACAAATAAACAATGTCCTGTACATAACAAGTAAATAAACAATGTTCTGTACAAAACAAACAAACAAACAATGTCCTGTACATAACAAACAAATAAACAATGTCCTGTACAAAACAAGTAAATAAACGATGTCCTGTACAAAACAAACAAATAAACAATGTCCTGTACAAAACAAACAAATAAACAATGTCCTGTACAAAACAAACAAATCAACAATGTCCTGTACATAACAAACAAACAAATAAACCATGTCCTGTACATAACAAACAAATAAATAAACAATGTCGTGTACAAAACAAGTAAGTAAACAGTGTAAAAATAAAACAATATAGTATCTACTGAAGTCACTAAGACATCCGATCCTGAAAAAACTTGTTCAATCTGTTGATTTCAGTAATACAGCTGTATATATAATTTCATACCAATCTTTCAATAACTGAACATTCATCAATAAATCAGTACGTCCTGTTTTATGAAGTCAATACTACATTTTCTTTTCAATGTAATGTGTAATTAGAGTCACTGTGGTAAACTTCGATTATAGGAAGTGTTTTTACAAGTATTTCAACCTGAATCCAAATGATAAATAAATACTCAGACTTACTGGAGGGAGTAAATAACCAAGATAAACTCCATCAGACTTACCAGAGGGAGTAAACTCCATCAGACTTACTGGAGGGAGTAAACTCCATCAGACTTACCGGAGGGAGTAAACTCCATCAGACGTACCGGAGGGAGTAAACTCCATCAGACATACTGGAGGGAGTAAATAACCAAGATAAACTCCATCAGACTTACCGGAGGGAGTAAACTCCATCAGACTTACCGGAGGGAGTAAACTCCATCAGACTTACTGGAGGGAGTAAACTCCATCAGACTTACCGGAGGGAGTAAACTCCATCAGACGTACCGGAGGGAGTAAACTCCATCAGACTTACCGGAGGGAGTAAACTCCATCAGACTTACCGGAGGGAGTAAACTCCATCAGACGTACCAGAGGGAGTAAACTCTATCAGACCTACCGGAGGGAGTAAACTCCATCAGACTTACCGGAGGGAGTAAACTCCATCAGACTTACCGGAGGGAGTAAACTCCATCAGACGTACCAGAGGGAGTTAACTCCATCAGACTTACCGGAGGGAGTAAACTCCATCAGACATACCGGAGGGAGTAAACTCTATCAGACCTACCGGAGGGAGTAAACTCCATCACACTTACCAGAGGGAGTAAACTCCATCAGACTTACCGGAGGGAGTAAATAACCAAGATCAACTCCATCAGACTTATCGGAGGAAGTAAATTCCATCAGACTTACCGGAGGGAGTAAATAACCAAGATCAACTCCATCAGACTTATCGGAGGGAGTAAACTCCATTAGGCTTACCGGAGGGAGTAAATAAACAAGATCAACTACATCAGACTTACCGGAGGGAGTAAACTCCATCAGACTTACCGAAGGGAGTAATTAACCAAGATCAACTCTATCAGACTTACCGAAGGGAGTAATTAACCAAGATCAACTCTATCAGACTTACCGGAGGGAGTAATTAACCAAGATCAACTCCATCAGACTTACCGAAGGGAGTAATTAACCAAGATCAACTCTATCAGACTTACCGGAGGGAGTAAACTCCATTAGGCTTACCGGAGGGAGTAAACTCTATCAGACTTACCGAAGGGAGTAATTAACCAAGATCAACTCTATCAGACTTACCGGAGGGAGTAAACTCCATTAGGCTTACCGGAGGGAGTAAACTCTATCAGACTTACCGAAGGGAGTAAATAACCATGATAGACTCCATCAGACTTACCGGAGGGAGTAAACTCCATTAGACTTAACGGAGGGAGTAAACTCGATCAGACTTACCAGAGGGAGTAAACTCCATCAGACTTACCGAAGGGAGTAAATAACCAAGATCAACTCCATCAGACTTACTGGAGGGAGTTAAATCCATCAGACTTACCGGAGGGAGTAAACTCCATTAGACTTACCGGAGGGAGTAAACTCCATCAGACTTACCAGAGGGAGTAAACTCCATCAGACTTACTGGAGGGAGTAAACTCCATCACACTTACCAAAGGGAGTAAACTCCATCAGACTTACCAGAGGGAGTAAACTCCATCAGACTTACCGAAGGGAGTAAATAACCAAGATCAACTCCATCAGACTTACTGGAGGGAGTTAAACTCCATCAGACTTACTGGAGGGAGTAAACTCCATCACACTTACCAAAGGGAGTAAACTCCATCACACTTACCAGAGGGAGTAAACTCCATCAGACTTACCGAAGGGAGTAAATTACCAAGATCAACTCCATCAGACTTACTGGAGGGAGTTAAATCCATCAGACTTACCGGAGGGAGTAAACTCCATTAGACTTACCGGAGGGAGTAAACTCCATCAGACTTACCAGAGGGAGTAAACTCCATCAGACTTACCGGAGGGAGTAAACTCCATCAGACTTACCAGAGGGAGTAAACTCCATCAGACTTACCAGAGGGAGTAAACTCCATCAGACGTACCGGAGGGAGTAAATAACCAAGATCAACTTCATCAGACTTACCGGAGGGAGTAAACTCCATCAGACTTACCAGAGGGAGTAAATAACCAAGATCAACTTCATCAGACTTACCGGAGGGAGTAAACTCCATTAGACTTACCGGAGGGAGTAAACTCCATCAGACTTACCAGAGGGAGTAAACTCCATCAGACTTACCGGAGGGAGTAAACTCCATCAGACGTACCGGAGGGAGTAAACTCCATCAGACTTACCGGAGGGAGTAAACTCCATTAGACTTACCGATGGGAGTAAATAACCAAGATCACCTTCATCAGACTTAACGGAGGGAGTAAACTCCATAAGACTTACCGGAGGAAGGGCTGCTGTTGCGTCCTTGACCTCTGATATAAGGATATGTCTGAGGATGTTACGAGGAGTGCCTTGGTACCGTGAGAGGCGTCTGTAAGAAATATCATTTGTAGAAGATGATGTGACATACTGATACATAACGGCAGATATACAGTACCATCATATTACAAACTTTAACATACTGGTATATAACGGCAGATATACCATCATATTACAAACTTTAACATACTGGTATATAACGGCAGATATACCATCATATTACAAACTTCTCTGATTTATATATATTGTTATTGTATCAGACAGGGATTTGAATAACACACTATCCACATGTATATCATTATATATAAATGATATATTTATAAAGTTAAAATTTGCATATAATATTGTTGTTTAATACAATGTTTAAGGGTAATAGACGTGTAGAATACTGGGTCAGATATGATTTCATCATTCACAATAACATCAGGTGTAGAATGGGGACAGGAAGAGACTCACTTGACTCGACACTGTTCTACCATACTATCCTTGTCCTCTACTCGCTGTAGTACGACCTTGACATTGCGCTCCAGCCACTCCAACACCTCTGGCTGCTTCCAGCATGAGTTACAGCGACCTATATAGAGACCTATCAGCTGTTTCAGAGCAGGAGGCTGGCTGTATTGTGAGTCTGGGCCAAAGAAGGCGTGACTAGAGACTTGAGGGTCAGGGTTCACATTGCACTTGTCCAGGAGGGGATGAAGTAACCCAGGGAACATCATCAGTGAGTCCTGTAGCTGTACAACAATACACAATAAATGTACTCCAATATATCAAATCATATTCACCAGAGGAATGTTTAAATCAGAAATGATTTGAAACAATCATAAAACAGATATTGAGCACAATTTTCTGCAGAGACAATCCATAACACAGTTTCAATATGAAGGCAAACTAAAGGAATTAACCGAGGTCTGTCAATAGCCCCTAACCTCTGGTGAGAGATAGAGGAAGTGAAGTATAAAGTCATTATTCATAACAATAGTCATTGATCCCTAGCTGGTATAAAACACTACTGGTGAAAATCAACTTTTAACAGCATTTACCTCACAAATTATGAGCCAATAAATAGCCAATATTCTTACTTTTGCAAGGTATAGAAAAATATCTGTGATATAGATATTTTTTTAGAATTTATCTGTAAATATAAAAGTTATTTTTGGTAACAGTGACACTGACCTGTCACTTCAGATCACGCTCATGTTCAATGCAAATATTTTTGAGCTATTTCTTCAAAATGTGTAAGTTATGTGTAAAATGTGTTAACATGGGTTGTTATTATATACACATTATCTAGACTCACCATAGCATCAGCCTTACTGGGCTCCTCTTCTTGACTTGTTGCCAGGAAAAACATGGCCAATGGTACCGAAAATGCAAAGTTTGGAAGTTGAGTAAGGTTTCTGTGAGCCTGTAAAGGTTGAACAAGAAATAAAGTATGACAGCAGTTCTACACTTATACAATATTTACAATATTTTTATAAATCTAAACAGAAATAATACAAGAGGCCCAATGGGCATGCATCACTCATCTGGTTTCCACTTCTCTGATGAATTTAATTCCCTGCCCTTCAGTTTTTCAACATGTGCCAAGGTAATTTCCCTTTTGTCAGGTGTTATTATAAAAACCCACCAAATATTTAGATTCTAGGCCTTAATTAACCAGAAGAAATGTTTGCGTGTTTAACAAAGTTCACCCCTGTGATCTTGAATAAAGGTACAGGTACTTTATTTTCGACAGACGGAAAGATGGAAAACAATCACTGCACCACTGCATAGAGTCACTTGACTGTTTGAATCAGCTAAACTACTAATGAAGCCAAGATGATCCAGCTTTCAACAGGAGGTAATTATATATAAACCTTGACCAAAGAAGAGGAAATACCGCCACATTGACACACACTTAGTGAGCAGAATGACCGATACAGATATGGACAGATTAATGAGCTACCACTGTAACTTATACTGGTGCTGTATCTCATTTACTGTGTTTGTAATGTACAATCTGTGGTGAGGACCTATGGACACTGTGGTATGTACTGTTACTATTCCCCACAAATCTGTGGTGAGGACCTATGGACACTGTGGTATGTACTGTTACTATTCCTCACAAATCTGTGGTGAGGACCTATGGACACTGTGGTATGTACTGTTACTATTCCCCACAAATCTGTGGTGAGGACCTATGGACACTGTGGTATGTACTGTTATTATTCCACACAAATCTGTGGTGAGGACCTATGGACACTGTGGTATGTACTGTTACTATTCCTCACAAATCTGTGGTGAGGACCTATGGACACTGTGGTATGTACTATTACTATCTCTCACAATTCTGTGGTGAGGACCTATGGACACTGTGGTATGTAGTATTCCTCACAAATCTGTGGTGAGGACCTATGGACACTGTGGTATGTAGTGTTACTATTCCCCACAAATCTGTGGTGAGGACCTATGGACACTGTGGTATATTGTACTGTTATTATTCCACACAAATCTGTGGTGAGGACCTATGGACACTGTGGTATGTACTGTTACTATTCCTCAAAGATCTGTGGTGAGGACCTATGGACACTGTGGTATGTACTGTTACTATTCCTCACAAATCTGTGGTGAGGACCTATGGACACTGTGGTATGTACTGTTACTATTCCACACAAATCTGTGGTGAGGACCTATGGACACTGTGGTATGTAGTGTTACTATTCCCCACAAATCTGTGGTGAGGACCTATGGACACTGTGGTATGTAGTATTCCTCACAAATCTGTGGTGAGGACCTATGGACACTGTGGTATGTACTGTTACTATTTCTCACAAATCTGTGGTGAGGACCTATGGACACTGTGGTATGTACTATTACTATTTCTCACAAATCTGTGGTGAGGACCTATGGACACTGTGGTATGTAGTATTCCTCACAAATCTGTGGTGAGGACCTATGGACACTGTGGTATGTACTGTTACTATTCCACACAAATCTGTGGTCAGGACCTACCTCCCACTCCTGGTACAGACGAACTAGGAAGGAGAACTCCTGGGCCCTGAGGGCGTAGAAGTCAATCATCAGTAGAACACACATGGGGTCCATCTCTGGTTCCAGGCTGACGTAATGAAAAGGTTTATCACAGAAAATTACTTCAAATAACATTTTTCATGTTTCATTATAAATTTATTAAGTCAAGTTATTATGACTTGTTATAATTTTTTTGAACGAGTGACTCAGTGTTGCAGTGCTAACATTCTCTCAATTTAACTAACTAGGTGACCAGGTACATACAATGTATCCTGATTGGAGGTGTAAAGGTATGGGGGCATCTACATAACAACATCGGTTTTCCCTCCAGTATGTCCATACTTTATTTTTTATGGTTTAAAAAGGAATTAAACACAGAAACATAATTCTCTTTGATTGACAATGAAGCGGTCAGATAAAATAATAGTCAAGTATCACCAAAATCCTCAAAGGGATACAACAATTATCAGTAAATCAAACATAATGACACACTAATCAGTCAATGACCCGTAAAATGTAACATACATTATAAATGTACAAAAGGTGGTCACTACATTATACACAAAAACTCACCTGAGGAGGAGTTTACAGAACTCAAGGGCGGTCTTATTACATCCCTTCTGACCAACAATGGAGAGATGTTTAAATAATGCCAGGAAAAATGGCCTGAAAAAGGAAAGATTAGCTATTAGTGTACTGTGTACTTCATTATCTACAGGACTATGATAGTACACTCAAACATCAAATTCAGGTGTATGGTGTAGTTAGTATTTGTTGATTTTTTTAAAGAGATGATTATTAAAAACAAGAGGCCCATGGGCCTTAACAGCCACCTGAGTTTTGATATATTTTAGCACATTTGGCCCCCTGTGACCTTGAACGAAAATCAAGGTCATCCATTTGAACAAACTTGGTAGCCCTTCATCCCAGCATGCTTCATACCTTATATTTGGTCTCTGGGCCTTTGGTTATCAAGAAGAAGTCGTTCAAAGATTTTACTATATTTGACCCCTGTGACCTTGAATGAAAGTCAAGGTCATCCGTTTGAACAAACTATAGTTATCTAAGAGGAAGGAATTTTTCCCTTAAATCTTACAAACATTCAATGTAGTATGATGTTTATACCTGTTCTCAGATCGTTTAAAGTCAAGACGACACGTCCCCGTGGTAAGGCTAAATACAGGATGGAAGGAGAGTTCACACGACAGCAAGGCTCTCTCTGAAACAGCAATAAATTGGAAATATTAAACTTAAGTATCAATCTGCACAATGTCATATTGGTAGATATTTTGTTCCATGACACTCTAAAGTGCAAGCAGGTTATATTACTAAAAACAATCTTTTTGTGGTAATCTGATTGTACATTTTGTGATGCGATGTTCAACAAGAGATCAGTGTCAGTGGTATTGTGACAACCATCATTGTATGATGTATTATTGCCAAGTTCCTATTAATGGTAAAGCAAAGAGAGCAGAGGTTCACATAACACCTCCACCCCCACCCTCAATAAAATAAATCGGCCCAGGGTTTATCAGATATCCAATACAAGTATCAGCTTATCATAGATAGAGGGATACACACATGCACAAACTGATTACCATAATATCTCCTTATTAATTGGGTTAGGGTTATGATGTTTCTTACCTGTTGTGACGACATCTGTTACCTGTTCTGACGACATCTGTTACCTGTTCTGATGACGTTTCTTACCTGTTCTGACGACATCTGTTACCTGTTCTGACGACATTTGTTACCTGTTCTGATGACATCTGTTACCTGTTCTGACGACATCTGTTACCTGTTCTGATGACATCTGTTACCTGTTCTGATGACATCTGTTACCTGTTCTGACGACATCTGTTACCTGTTCTGACGACATCTGTTACCTGTTCTGACGACATTTGTTACCTGTTCGGATGACATCTGTTACCTGTTCTGACGACATCTGTTACCTGTTCTGACGACATCTGTTACTTGTTCTGACGACATTTGTTTCCTGTTCTGACGACATTTGTTACCTGTTCTGATGACGTTTCTTACCTGTTCTGACGACATCTGTTACCTGTTCTGATGACATCTGTTACCTGTTCTGACGACATTTGTTACCTGTTCTGATGACATCTGTTACCTGTTCTGACGACATCTGTTACCTGTTCTGATGACATCTGTTACCTGTTCTGACGACATTTGTTACCTGTTCTGATGACATCTGTTACCTGTTCTGACGACATCTGTTACCTGTTCTGATGACATCTGTTACCTGTTCTGACGACATTTGTTACCTGTTCTGATGACATCTGTTACCTGTTCTGACGACATCTGTTACCTGTTCTGATGACATCTGTTACCTGTTCTGACGACATTTGTTACCTGTTCTGATGACATCTGTTACCTGTTCTGACGACATCTGTTACCTGTTCTGATGACATCTGTTACCTGTTCTGATGACATCTGTTACCTGTTCTGACGACATCTGTTACCTGTTCTGATGACATCTGTTACCTGTTCTGACGACATCTGTTACCTGTTCTGACGACATTTGTTACCTGTTCGGATGACATCTGTTACCTGTTCTGACGACATCTGTTACCTGTTCTGACGACATCTGTTACTTGTTCTGACGACATTTGTTTCCTGTTCTGACGACATTTGTTACCTGTTCTGATGACATCTGTTACCTGTTCTGATGACATCTGTTACCTGTTCTGACGACATTTGTTACCTGTTCTGACGACATCTGTTACCTGTTCTGATGACATCTGTTACCTGTTCTGACGACATTTGTTACCTGTTCTGACGACATCTGTTACCTGTTCTGACGACATCTGTTACCTGTTCTGACGACATCTGTTACCTGTTCTGACGACATCTGTTACCTGTTCTGATGACATCTGTTACCTGTTCTGACGACATCTGTTACCTGTTCTGATGACATCTGTAACCTGTACTAACAACATTTGTTACCTGTACTAACAACATTTGTTACCTATTAGTTCTGCAGAGGCCTGGGCATCTTCCCCCATGTGGAACACCTCGCTGAGCTGAAGTAACGCCGCCACATGGTAAGGATGAAGCTGTATCAGGTTCTGAATAGGGACAATACACTCTCACTGGCAATTAAGGCATCAGACAAAATATCTGTTCTTAATATATCGATAAGCACATGTAGGTTATAACTGCTATGGTTTATACAAATGTATATACATGAAGGTACTTACTGCTATAGTTTGTATATAAACATGTAGGTACTTACTGCTAGGGTTTGTATATACATGTAGGTACTTACTGCTATGGTTTGTATATACATGTAGGTACTTACTGCTAGGGTTTGTATATATACATGTAGGTACTTACTGCTATGGTTTGTATATACATGTAGGTACTTACTGCTATGGTTTGTATATATACATGTAGGTACTTACTGCTATGGTTTGTATATATACATGCAGGTACTTACTGCTATGGTTTGTATATATACATGTAGGTACTTACTGTTATGGTTTGTATATATACATGTAGGTACTTACTGCTATGGTTTGTATATACATGTAGGTACTTACTGCTATGGTTTGTATACATGTAGGTACTTACTGCTATGGTTTGTATATATACATGTAGGTACTTACTGTTATGGTTTGTATATATACATGTAGGTACTTACTGCTATGGTTTGTATATATACATGTAGGTACTTACTGCTATGGTTTGTATATATACATGTAGGTACTTACTGCTATGGTTTGTATATATACATGTAGGTACTTACTGCTATGGTTTGTATATATACATGTAGGTACTTACTGTTATGGTTTGTATATATACATGTAGGTACTTACTGCTATGGTTTGTATATATACATGTAGGTACTTACTGTTATGGTTTGTATATTTACATGTAGGTACTTACTGCTATGGTTTGTATATACATGTAGGTACTTACTGCTATGGTTTGTATATACATGTAGGTACTTACTGCTAGGGTTTGTATATATACATGTAGGTACTTACTGCTATGGTTTGTATACATGTAGGTACTTACTGTTATGGTTTGTATATATACATGTAGGTACTTACTGCTATGGTTTGTATATACATGTAGGTACTTACTGCTTTGGTTTGTATATATACATGTAGGTACTTACTGCTATGGTTTGTATATATACATGTAGGTACTTACTGCTATGGTTTGTATATACATGTAGGTACTTACTGCTATGGTTTGTATATATACATGTAGGTACTTACTGCTATGGTTTGTATATATACATGTAGGTACTTACTGTTATGGTTTGTATATACATGTAGGTACTTACTGCTATGGTTTGTATATATACATGTAGGTACTTACTGCTAGGGTTTGTATATATACATGTAGGTACTTACTGCTATGGTTTGTATATACATGTAGGTACTTACTGTTATGGTTTGTATACATGTAGGTACTTAATGCTATGGTTTATATATACATGTAGGTACCTTACTGCTATGGTTTGTATACATGTAGGTACTTACTGCTATGGTTTGTATATATACATGTAGGTACTTACTGCTATGGTTTATATATACATGTAGGTACTTACTGCTAGGGTTTGTATATATACATGTAGGTACTTACTGCTATGGTTTGTATATACATGTAGGTACTTACTGCTATGGTTTGTATATATACATGTAGGTACTTACTGCTATGGTTTGTATATACATGTAGGTACTTACTGCTATGGTTTGTATATATACATGTAGGTACTTACTGCTATGGTTTGTATATATACATGTAGGTACTTACTGTTATGGTTTGTATATACATGTAGGTACTTACTGCTATGGTTTGTATATATACATGTAGGTACTTACTGCTAGGGTTTGTATATATACATGTAGGTACTTACTGCTATGGTTTGTATATACATGTAGGTACTTACTGTTATGGTTTGTATACATGTAGGTACTTAATGCTATGGTTTATATATACATGTAGGTACCTTACTGCTATGGTTTGTATACATGTAGGTACTTACTGCTATGGTTTGTATATATACATGTAGGTACTTACTGCTATGGTTTATATATACATGTAGGTACTTACTGCTAGGGTTTGTATATACATGTAGGTACTTACTGCTATGGTTTGTATATATACATGTAGGTACTTACTGCTATGGTTTGTATATATACATGTAGGTACTTACTGCTATGGTTTGTATATATACATGTAGGTACTTACTGTTATGGTTTGTATATATACATGTAGGTACTTACTGCTATGGTTTGTATATATACATGTAGGTACTTACTGTTATGGTTTGTATATATACATGTAGGTACTTACTGCTATGGTTTGTATATATACATGTAGGTACTTACTGTTATGGTTTGTATATATACATGTAGGTACTTACTGTTATGGTTTGTATATATACATGTAGGTACTTACTGCTAGGGTTTGTATATATACATGTAGGTACTTACTGTTATGGTTTGTATATATACATGTAGGTACTTACTGCTATGGTTTGTATATACATGTAGGTACTTACTGCTATGGTTTGTATATACATGTAGGTACTTACTGCTAGGGTTTGTATATATACATGTAGGTACTTACTGCTATGGTTTGTATACATGTAGGTACTTACTGTTATGGTTTGTATATATACATGTAGGTACTTACTGTTATGGTTTGTATATACATGTAGGTACTTACTGCTAGGGTTTGTATATATACATGTAGGTACTTACTGCTAGGGTTTTGTATATATACATGTAGGTACTTACTGTTATGGTTTGTATATATGTAGGTACTTAATGCTATGGTTTATATATACATGTAGGTACTAACTGCTATGGTTTATATATACATGTAGGTACTTACTGCTATGGTTTGTATACATGTAGGTACTTACTGCTATGGTTTTGTATATATACAGGTAGGTACTTACTGTTATGGTTTGTATATACATGTAGGTACTTACTGCTATGGTTTGTATATACATGTAGGTACTTACTGCTAGGGTTTTGTATATATACATGTAGGTACTTACTGTTATGGTTTGTATATACATGTAGGTACTTACTGCTATGGTTTGTATATACATGTAGGTACTTACTGCTATGGTTTGTATATACATGTAGGTACTTACTGCTAGGGTTTTGTATATATACATGTAGGTACTTACTGCTAGGGTTTTGTATATATACATGTAGGTACTTACTGTTATGGTTTGTATATATGTAGGTACTTAATGCTATGGTTTATATATACATGTAGGTACTTACTGCTATGGTTTATATATACATGTAGGTACTTACTGCTATGGTTTGTATACATGTAGGTACTTACTGCTATGGTTTTGTATATATACAGGTAGGTACTTACTGTTATGGTTTGTATATACATGTAGGTACTTACTGCTATGGTTTTGTATAAATATAAAATGTACTTACTGCTATGGGTGTATATATATATATATACATGTAGGTACTTACTGCTATGGTTTGTATAGATGTAGGTACTTACTGCTATGGTTTGTATATACATGTAGGTACTTACTGTTATGGTTTATATATATACATGTAGGTACTTACTGCTATGGTTTGTATATATACATGTAGGTACTTACTGCTATGCTTTGTATATATACATGTAGGTACTTACTGCTATAGTTTGTATATACATGTATGTACTTACTGCTTTGGTTTGTATACATGTAGGTACTTAATGGTTTCGTATAAACATAAAATGTACTTACTGCTATGGGTGTATATATATATACATGTAGGTACTTACTGCTTTGGTTTGTATACATGTAGGTACTTAATGGTTTCGTATCAACATAAAATGTACTTACTGCTATGGGTGTATATATATATACATGTAGGTACTTACTGCTATGGTTTGTATACATGTAGGTACTTAATGGTTTCGTATAAATATAAAATGTACTTACTGCTATGGGTGTATATATATACATGTAGGTACTTACTGTTATAGTTTGTATATATACATGTAGGTATTTACTGCTATGGTTTCGTATAAACATAAAAGGTACTTACTGCTATGGGTGTATATATATACATGTAGGTACTTACTGTTATGGTTTGTATATATACATGTAGGTACTTACTGTTATAGTTTGTATATATACATGTAGGTACTTACTGTTATGGTTTCGTATATATATAAAATGTACTTACTGCAATATTCTGGGGATTCAGAGATTCTACAGCATCATAAAACTGGAACTCAACATCCTGGTAACTCTGGCTGTGTTCAAAGGTAAAATACTGACAGCCAGCTCTCGTCTCCAGTAAGGACATTGTCAATCCTACAGTGATAACAATGTTATGTAGGATTGTCTCCAGTAAGGACATGGTCAATCCTACAGCGATAACAATGTAATATAGGATTGTCTCCAGTAAGGACATTGTCAATCCTACAGCGAT
This sequence comes from Pecten maximus, assembly GCF_902652985.1. Taxonomy (NCBI): domain Eukaryota; kingdom Metazoa; phylum Mollusca; class Bivalvia; order Pectinida; family Pectinidae; genus Pecten; species Pecten maximus. The sequence continues at coordinate 20,240 of NW_022979217.1, forward strand.
AACAATGTAGTGTAGGATTGTCTCCAGTAAGGACATGGTCAATCCTACAGTGATAATAATGTAATGTAGGAGTCCGTGTTTTATAGGTTTTATCACCGACAGTGAATGATAATCTACAACATGTACAGTTACTGTAGGAACTATGTACTCCTAACTTTGATAAGAATGAACGAAATATTCTATAAATAGCTAACACTGACCAGTCTCACCACAGTACATCATACTGACCAGTTTTACCCATCGGCGGCCAGTTGTCACGAGGAGTGGTCAACCAAGAGACTTTCTGCCGCGTCCTCCCTCGTTGTTGACGCTGACGACGGCTGAAACCACATTAGCATTAATAGTTAAATTTATTTACGATATCTCACCCCAGTATCAAAGAATAAATTATAATTTCAACTTAATCAAGAGCATCATTTGTTTACACAAAAGACACTGATCACTTCTGAAAAGTCTGATAAATCTACTTGGAAGCCATCCTACAGATGTATCACAATGGTCTGGAATCTAACGACCTAAAGTTAACAATAAACTGTCGGGGAACTACTGCTGTAAACTACAGGTATCCACAATCTTATAATGACAGGTCAGATTCAGGAACCATAAATACTAACAGTTTTACAAATATAATAAAATCATTTTGATAATGAAACATTTTACAGTTGAAATTTTAAAATTAACACAAATATAACATAGGATACTTTTTGTAACAAAGCCATTTCCCATACCTGTTTTCCGCTTGTACAACTCGTGAGCCAAATATCCGTCTCATCTCATTGTCAGGGTTCAGATTTCTACAGATATAACACAGTGAGAAGATTATACACAACATCTGTCCAAACTAATGCAGACGTATCATTTCAAATTTCTAAGTAAATAAATAACATACTTGTGTTCCACAAAGAGAAGAGCTCTCATTTTTTGTGTGATAGGAGTTGAGGATGGGATGTCTCCATTGTCCTCCGGGTTTCTTGCTCCATCTCTCAGCATCAGATCGTCCTCAAAGTCTTCTTCAGCCTACAATTAATGAGTTAATACAATATTGTATATTGTCAGCCTACAATTAAAGAGATAATACAATATTGTATATTGTCAACCTACAATTATTAATACAATATTGTATATTGTCAACCTACAAGTAATGAGTTAATACAATATTGTATATTGTCAGCCTACAATTAATGAGTTAATACAATATTGTATATTGTCAGCCTACAATTATTGAGTTAATACAATATTGTATATTGTCGGCCTACAATTATTAATACAATATTGTATATTGTCAGCCTACAATTAATGAGTTAATACAATATTGTATATTGTCAGCCTACAATTAATGAGTTAACACAATATTGTATATTGTCAGCCTACAATTAATGAGTTAATACAATATTGTATATTGTCAGCCTACAATTAATGAGTTAACACAATATTGTATATTGTCAGCCTACAATTAATGAGTTAATACAATATTGTATAATGTCAGCCTACAATAAATGAATTAATACAATATTGTATATTGTCAGCCTACAATTATTAATACAATTTTGTATAATGTCAGCCTACAATTAGATGAGTTAATACAATATTGTATATTGTCAACCTACAATTTTTCATACAATATTGTATATTGTCAACCTACAATTATTCATACAACATTGTATATTGTCGACCTACAATTAATGAGTTAATACAATATTGTATATTGTCAGCCTACAATTAATGAGTTAATACAATATTGTATATTGTCAGCCTACAATTATTAATACAATATTGTATATTGTCAACCTACAATTTTTCATACAATATTGTATATTGTCAACCTACAATTATTCATACAATATTGTATATTGTCAGCCTACAATAAATGAATACAATATTGTATATTGTCAGCCTACAATTATTAATACAATATTGTATATTGTCAGCCTACAATTAATGAGTTAATACAATATTGTATAATGTCAGCCTACAACTAATGACTTAACACAACATTGTATATTGTCAGCCTACAATTATTGAGTTAATTCAATATTGTATATTGTCAGCCTACAATTAATGAGTTAATACAATATTGTATATTGTCAGCCTACAATTATTAATACAATATTGTATATTGTCAACCTACAATTTTTCATACAATATTGTATATTGTCAACCTACAATTATTCATACAATATTGTATATTGTCAGCCTACAATAAATGAATACAATATTGTATATTGTCAGCCTACAATTATTAATACAATATTGTATATTGTCAGCCTACAATTAATGAGTTAATACAATATTGTATAATGTCAGCCTACAACTAATGACTTAACACAACATTGTATATTGTCAGCCTACAATTATTGAGTTAATTCAATATTGTATATTGTCAGCCTACAATTAATGAGTTAATGCAATATTGTATATTGTCAGCCTACAATTAATGAGTTAATACAATATTGTATAATGTCAGCCTACAACTAATGACTTAACACAACATTGTATATTGTCAGCCTACAATTATTGAGTTAATTCAATATTGTATATTGTCAGCCTACAACTAATGAGTTAATACAATATTGTATATTGTCAGCCTACAATTAATGAGTTAATGCAATATTGTATATTGTCAGCCTACAACTAATGAGTTAATACAATATTGTATATTGTCAGCCTACAATTAATGAGTTAATACAATATTGTATATTGTCAGCCTACAATTAATGAGTAAATACAATATTGTATATTGTCAGCCTACAACTAATGAGTTAATGCAATATTGTATATTGTCAGCCTACAATTAATGAGTTAATACAATATTGTATATTGTCAGCCTACAATTAATTAATACAATATTGTATGTAACTTGTCAGCTGACAATCATTCTAGTGAGTCAATACAATATTAAATGTCAACCTTAATATTGAGTTAATACAATGTTGAATTTTTATATTCGTATTTGGTTGTATTGTTTTCCCCAGTCTAAATGTTTTATTATTGCTAACTCAGTCTAAATGTTTAATTATTGCTATTATTGCTAACTCAGTCTAAATGTTTAATTATTGCTATTATTGCTAACTCAGTCTAAATGTTTAATTATTGCTAACTCAGTCTAAATGTTTAATTATTGCTAACTCAGTCTAAATGTTTAATTATTGCTAACTCAGTCTAAATGTTTAATTATTGCCAACTCAGTCTAAATGTTTAATTATTGCCAACTCATCAATTTTTACCAGACACAGCTGTTAACTTGTTACCACTATGTGGACACAGTTTAACTTACATGAGCATCTTTGTTTGCTTTTTCTTTTTGTTTTTTCTTCTTTTTCTTCTTTTTCTTCTTTCTGGTGTCTGTCTGGTTTTCTGGTTGTTCTGTCGGAAGAACTTCTTCATCATTGATATCATCTTCATTGTTATCTTCATCTTCCAACTACAGAGTACAAGATACAATTGTTCAGAAAAATTTCTGATGAGAAATGTTTTGGTTTTATTTTTTTCGTATAAATACAAAATACATATGAAGAACAATGGTAAGCAGACCAACTTCAGTGTGCACAGTGACCACAAATATTTCAAAAAGTTTGTATGAAAACTGTAGTTGTTAACAAACAAAGGTAAAGATGACTCACTGCTATGAAAATGTTCAAACACAAGGGCTAAGTATAATATCAATGAAGTTTCAAAAAGTTTGATGAAAAATTTTAGGAGCTTTCTACAGAATGTTCAGTTTGAAATCATAGTAGTAAAATGGGCATATCTGTAATCAAATTAGGCTGTAAAACTGACTTGACATGTGCAAAACATATGTTTGATGACTAAATCAGTTGGTCAGACCAGATTAGGTCTACAATCAGACCTAAAAGGGCATGACTGACATAAAATCAGTAGGCTACATCCAAATGGTTAAAAATTAAGTTGGAATTTGATGAAAACTGTGACAATATGAAGGATTTGCCAAGTCAAAATCTTGGACACAGGCAGATGGATGACACAGTCCAATTTAATATCCCTATTATAGTGTATAGAGAGGGTTACACCATAGCGAAGTTTCCTCTGGTGTTTACCAGGTGATCAATATTTATTTGATAAATGTTTTTCTGTCAAAATGTCTAAGGTCTGGTATTGGGGGCCAGATACTCCAATAATGTTAGAGGTTTACCATGTCGCTGATCTACCATTGCACAAAGGTGAGCTAAGACCTCATATAGAACAGCCAGAGTAGAGTAGGCAGTCGCCCCAGGGATTGTACTCGACCCTCTTATGTTTCTGTGTTATGTACAAAATAATAAACTAGTTGCAATCCCCCCTGAAAACTTTATTACTATCTCTACACAGCTTTTGATAACTTCTTTGTTGACTTATCGGCGAGTAGAGTTTTGACAGTGAGAGAAATAACTCTAACAATCAAAGTCATACAATAAAACCGACAATGTAGAAAGATAAGAAAGAACTATAGGTATCCAGCTGATATCATGTTTATTCCATACACATGATGCCACAACAATGATGAAAGACCAAAGAGGTTATCTGTTAACTTATCATATTTAACATATACATATCAATTTCTAATAATGTTAACAGGTAATGTGTGTGGTTATGAGATGTTTGTTGGTCTTTTGGGGATTTTTGGTTTTATCGTTCTGCCAGCTACGTTATCGCAGCTAGGGGGTGTCACTGTCAGAAAAGACATTCTATATAGATCAGAAATCGTCCGTCCGTCGTCCAGAGACTAAGTACGTAAGTATTTCCTCAATGGAAGGCAAAGTCTTTTTTTCACCCTTAATGGGCGGATATTCTATTGCCAATTAAACACAAAGAGTTCCACATTATGTGTATAAATGTAGCGAAACTGGACTGGGTCGATCATCGGCGACCAGGTAGCTCAGTGTCCGTCTAGAGTTCTGAGGGTCCGGGTTCGAACCCTGGTCTGGCTGCTATATTTTCTCCTTCTCTTGTTACATAATTGGAGCCCAACTAAAATACCCACTGTGATGGTATAAGGGTCTCGTGTGTATTCGAGGGCGAAGACTTGAGAAAAAGGAGGGAGGAATGTAGCGAAACTGGACTGGGTCTATCATCGTCGACCAGGTATTAGAGTGTTCGTCTATAGTTTGGAGGGTCCCAGGTTCGAACCCAGGTCTGGCTGCTACATTTTATCCTTCTCCTGTTACATAATTGGCGAGCTTGCCTACCCTTGTTTAAATCATTGGGAGTATGCTTAGCAAGGCGATATCCGGGGGCGAAGACTTGGAAAAAAAGGAGGGAGGAATGTAGTAGAACTGAACTGGGTCAATCATCGGCGACCAGGTAGCTCAGGGGTAGAGTGTCCGTCTAGAGTTCTGAGGGTCCCGGGTTCGAACCCCGGTCTGGCTGCTACATTTTCTCATTCTCATGTTACATATGAACTTACCAGTTCAAATGGATTTAGAGGTACATTTTTCGTGGGTTTGCTTTTCTTCGATTTCCTACTTGTGCTTTCGTTGTTTTCAGTGCCGTCACTCTCTTCTCCTGACTCGTTACTCACAACTGGTAACTGATCTATTTCCTGGTGTGTCTTTCCTTGAAGTTTTCTCAATGCTCGACTCGACATATTGGCTGAAACGAAAGTTGACAGTTCAAGCACTTGCACAACAGTGACATAACACATGTAGATCGTAGTCTCAAAGATGCTTACTTTTGCATTTCACGACTAAAGTATAATTTTTTCATGGTTTCATACTCTAGAGGAAGTTATGACGATGAAAAACAATTGACAATGTTAGCATTTTATCATATAGCCATTTTTTAGAAAACAATAAAAATGTAAACTGAATATTTTATATTCGCCATTCACTGCGGAGCTACAACATGGATGCGCCCATTCGAGAATGGCAGTGGTAGGATACATGTAGCTATATGCTAAGCAAAGGGACATTTCAATGAGAATATGTTGAAATTACGAAATCTCAGTGTATTGACCTCCATGGTTTCTGGTACACGATCTAAAACAGTATCTGCAGTTTCCACAATTACCAGATTAGATAAGATGATGAAAAAGATGAAGAAAAAAGACGAAAGGTGAGTTGATTGGCAGACCAAAGCAATGATGTGGTCTTTGTTCTTGTGTTTCTGGTTTGAAAGAGCAGACTTCACCAGACCTGTCTATCAGAATGCCCAAGTCTGGTGTCAGGACCAGAGGAAAGTTTTAGCTTGACTAGTAATTTTTACATAGTTAAAACTTCTGCATTACATATAACATAGTGTGTCTATATTTGTTCCGAGTCCGTGAAGAAGGTTGTACAAATCCCGTACATGTATATACTTAACTGATAGTTGTACAAATCCCGTACCTGTATAGACTTAACTGATAGTTGTACAAATCCCGTACCTGTATATACTTAACTGATAGTTGTGGGACTGGAGCAGTGGTGACTGTGGTGTATAATGCCACTTGTACTTGTTGGACTGGAGCAGTGGTGAGTGGTATATGATGCCACTTGTACTTGTTGGACTGGAGCAGTGGTGAGTGGTGTATGATGCCACTTGTACTTGTTGGACTGGAGCAGTGGTGACTGTGGTGTATGATGTCACTTGTACTTGTTGGACTGGAGCAGTGGTGAGTGGTGTATGATGCCACTTGTACTTGTTGGACTGGAGCAGTGGTGAGTGGTATATGATGCCACTTGTCCTTGTTGGACTGGAGCAGTGGTGAGTGGTATATGATGCCACTTGTACTTGTTGGACAGGAGCAGTGGTGACTGTGGTGTATAATGCCACTTGTACTTGTTAGACTGGAGCAGTGGTAACTGGTGTATGATGCCACTTTTACTTGTTGGACTGGAGCAGTGGTGAGTGGTATATGATGCCACTTGTACTTGTTGGACTGGAGCAGTGTAGGTGGTGTGAGATGCCACTTTTACTCGTTGGACTGGAGCATTGTAGGTGGTGTACGATGCCACTTACACTTGTTGGACTGGAGCAGTGTAGGTGGTGTACGATGCCACTTGCACTTGTGGGACTGAAGAAGTGTTGGTGGTGGTGCATGATGCCACATGTATTTGTTGGACTGGAGCAGTGTAGGTGGTGTACAATGCCATTTGAACTTATGGGACTGAAAAAGTGGTGGTGGTGGTGCATGATGCCACATGTAGAGAAATGTCAACCACTGGCACATAGCAGATTTGTAAGGCATTGTTTGCAGCACATTTATTTAAATATTGTATAAACTCATGCAGGATATAAAATTTTCTGTGTGTAGCTACATGGTGTAGATTTGTCTCTATATCAGAATCTACAATATTGGTACATATTGTACTGGCAAAAAGCATTAAATATTGTAATTTTTGAAAATGTCCTTTTCTTTTTCAGGAGCGATAAATGGTTTCTGACTCCATTAGTAAGTACACTTTCTTCTCTATGTCCATCACATTAAACATTGTTACTTCCTGCTGCACATTAAAGTCCTTTACATGTAATGATTAGGATGAAGTTGTTACAGTAAAAGATCATGACAACCAGAAAGATGTTAAAAGTAATGATCATGATGATATCATACATCGAAACATAGCCTTTCTGGACAATGTGGAGAGACTAATATACACACTCCTGAAGACCATTCAATATTTAGAACTTTTATCACACTGTACGTGTATATGTGTTATTTCTTGTTTCATTATTGAAAATAGAGCTCACAAAAAGGTCCCAAACATCATACTGGAAAGGCTAGGTACAGTACAGCAGGAACTAAGAGGAAAGCTGAACACATCAGTAACCTACTGTTTGGTCCCATCAGTCAGATTATGTGTAGAGGAGTGCTGGACTCCAGGATTAAAGTGGAGTTATCACAGGTAACTCATGATCCTTCACTATTGTTTCATTTTCTTCTTCTCAACACAGACTTCATACCTTAACTTCAGGAGATTTATTATGTCATCAGAACAGTCAGGATGACATAGTCATTTTGATTTGATGACATGAAACATTTTCATATTTTCTTTTTAAATTTTTAATTACCACTGAAATTGATTTAACCAACTGGGACAAAATCCATGATCTATGGGAGAAGAAGTGCCTAAAGTGTTAAAGAGTTCCCAGCAGTGACACAATGAGAACAAAATGTAGTTCTTTAAAAATCACTTAACCAAGTCTAGACATGCCACATTTTAACCAGTCAGAACATCCTTGTGACTTGGCTGTGAAGGTCACTCTCCTAGTATCTTAGGAACTTGGTTCAAGGTTATTGTCCTGTACCTTAATTAGTGGCTTGGTTCAGGGTCATTGTCCTGTACCTTAGTGGCTTGGTTCAAGGTCATTGTCCTGTACCTTAGTGGCTTGGTTCAAGGTCATTGTCCTGTACCTTAGTGGCTTGGTTCAAGGTCATTGTCCTGTACCTTAGTGGCTTGGCTCAAGGTCATTGTCCTGTACCTTAGTGACTTGGTTCAAGGTCATTGTCCTGTACCTTTGTGACTTGGTTCAAGGTCATTGTCCTGTACCTTAGTGGCTTGGTTCAAGGTCATTGTCCTGTACCTTAGTGGCTTGGTTCAAGGTCATTGTCCTGTACCTTAGTGGCTTGGTTCAAGGTCATTGTCCTGTACCTTAGTGACTTGGTTCAAGGTTATTGTCCTGTACCTTAATTAGTGGCTTGGTTCAGGGTCATTGTCCTGTACCTTAGTGGCTTGGTTCAAGGTCATTGTCCTGTACCTTAGTGGCTTGGTTCAAGGTCATTGTCCTGTACCTTAGTGGCTTGGTTCAAGGTCATTGTCCTGTACCTTAGTGACTTGGTTCAAGGTCATTGTCCTGTACCTTAATGACTTGGTTCACTGTGCTGGTATCTTTAGTTAGTAACTTAGCTCAATATTACTGTACTGTTAACTATGCAATAGACTGGCTCAAAGTCAAACCCATTATTTGAAGAGAATCATGCTCATGGTCACTGAAATTCAGTTTGTAAAATGAATCGGACACTGGGTCAAAATAATGCTTAGTATATTTGTTGGTGTTTGTGCTAATTCCTGTAATTGATGATTGTAGTGATATCCAGATGTTTTACCTACACAGGTCAGTATCCTGGCAGATTTCAGTCTCATTAAAGTACATTGGTTAGCCTCCGACAAAGATGACCACATACTGACAGAGGGAATTCTCCAGAAAAAGGCTGTGGCTTTGCAGTAAGTAACCACACATCAAATGCAACACAGAAATGGTATACCTACATATATTGAAATTCTACAGAACCATGTATTAATCTTATGGGGTAAACCAGTCTTACTAATGTGACCTTGACCCATGTCAAGGTCACAAAATATGTTTACAGTTACTTGTACATTACTATGACCAGTATAAAAACAAATCCCTGCAGTGATAATAATAAGTAATTGTCTTACTAACAGTACATATATATTGCTCCATCTAAAAGAGAGTAGTTTATTGTACTTGCACAGTAAATTTGTCACTGTATTTTTTTCAGAGACCTAGTGAAAGAACTTCAAATTATATCTAATGTGCCACCAGTCAAGTTTGTGAAGGATATGTCACTAGCAAGTGTCCAGGAGGTGGAACGGCTTCTCCAACAGGTTGACCTAGATCTGCTCGACGTGGCTACGGACAGTGACGGAGAAACCACAGACAGTGAGATCACAGAAACTAGGCTGGAAATACCCGAGGATATACCTGTATCTACAGCATTTAAAGATATATCAAAACGCTTCAGTTCAGAGGACACAAGTTACCAAGTAAATGAGGATGAGAACACGGATATGATATCTAGCCACAATAGGATACAACCAACAGACCTCACCAACAGATTTAGACAAGACCTGTATGGCATTGACCATGAAGCTATGATGCAAAAACTGAAGACACTCAAGTCAGGTCTGCGAAAAAAGACAACTTTTTATGAGGTTGAACCTGAGATAGTTCAAACCAATATAGACAGGAAACAGGTCAGAGAACAATACGCTAAAATGTTACAGATTCAGAGAAATCAGAGGCAGATCCTGAGGAAGGAGAGAAAAAATAAATACAATGTGTATTATGGGAGAGATGGAAATGATGATTTAGAAGATTTTCTTTTTAGATAACTGGCCATGGTCTGATGACTGCTTTAAGTATGTAATGTGTACATGTTCCATCAC
>NW_022979218.1:0-23903 GCF_902652985.1 Pecten maximus
ATGATGTAGAGGCCAAACCCGTCAATGAGGTTAGAGGCGATGACCCATCAATGATGTTAGAGGCGATGACCCATCAATGAGGTTAGAGGCGATGAACCATCAATGAGGTTAGAGGCGATGACCCATCAATGATGTTAGAGGCGATGACCCATCAATGATGTTAGAGGCGATGACCCATCAATGATGTTAGAGGCCAAACCCGTCAATGATGTTAGAGGCGATGACCCATCAATGATGTTAGAGGCCAAACCCGTCAATGAGAAAAGAGGCGTTATTCGTAAATGAGATTTAAAACAATGTCCGTCCGTGAGGTCAGAGATTATGTCAGTGGTATTTCAGTGGTCCATGAAATTCACACACATTAAATGTTGTCAAATATTAGAAACTCTCCAAAAGGTGTTTTGTATCAACATTTGATAGATAATGACGGCCTGCAATTTTATTTAAGAAAACCTATTGATAAATTATATAAGAAAGGTATTTCAAGAATACGATTGTCCTCACATCAGCTTAATATAGAAAGTGGAAGATATACGAATATCGCTAGATCAGATAGATTGTGTACGGTATGTAATAACCGTGATATTGAGGACGAGTTTCATTTTATTCTTAAATGTCCTTTTTATTCAAATCTACGTGCTAAATACCTAAAGCCATACTATTTTCGTAAACCTAGTGTATTTAAACTTGTCCAACTACTTAGCGTAAATAATGTCAAGGAGTTGAATAATCTGGGGAAATTTATACATTTTGCATTTAAGCAACGCTCTGATGCATCATAATTTAGGTAAATTTATTTATGAAAATCTTGAAAAATATTATCTATGTACATCTTAATATCTATAATATTAGGACAATGAATAGCCATGTTACTCTCTTGTGCATTCACTACAAGTACTGTTTGGTATAATGTATGTGTATTGGTGTACGTGGGCGAGGATGCGTGCGCATGCGTACCCGTGAGGATGTGATCATGTGCGAGTAACTGTGTAGGTATCCTTGTAAGGGTGCGTTTATATATATTTGTCACTCTCCTGTTAATTGCTGCATCAATTGTGTACTATTATTATCATGTTATATGTCATGAATCTCATAAGCCGTAAGGCTTACTGAATAAACAAATTGAATTGAAAGGTAACGCGTATTGCAATGGGTTTGAGATTAGAAAAGTACATACCTCGGTGTGTTCCAACTGTTGTCGCAGTTTGACCAGGGAAGGACGGTGGTCAGACTCAGGACCAGATAGTAAGCAGCCCAAGCGAGCACCAATATATAATAAATGTTCATGAAGAAGCAGGTCACCACGTTCGATATTCCGATTCCTGGGGAAAACAGAGAAGTTTCATTAAACTCAATAAAATGTACAGAATCACCATGTAAAACTACGAAATGATCATGAAAATTACGATACGTAAGCGTGCTTTTCTAACAGAACTGCTTGTAAGGACGCATAGAAAAATAATTTTATGGTATGTTTAGACGCATGTGTAATAGTATAATGGGCGTTGGTTGGCAGAGGACAAAACCTTCCTCGCCTTGGTTGGCATTTTATGGAAATATCAGTAGCGATATATTGCCGAAAACGTCTCACCGTAAAAAATAATAGATATACCGACCGAATATTGTAATATTGAGATCTGACCAGTCTATGCTATTTTTAGGGAGGACACTGAAGAGATATCCCACAAGTCTGTTTACCGACCGTACACCTGTACAAAATCGCTCTACAGAAGACGTGACAGGATGAAACTAAATTGTCGATACTGTTCATATGTCTATGTATCCTTGTGTGAAAAAATATCAGTTTCAAATTTACATGTATAACACTTTATACATAATTTAACGGACTTTCGGACAATACAATTGATTACGGTGCAAATACAAAATATCATTTAAACATGGTTACACCTTACAAAGGAGGTCACAGAACATGGAAAAGGGTTATCGTAAATAGCCCAAGGGTACACTTCAGTAGGTCACAGAACATGGAAATCGGTTATCTTAAATAACCCAGAGGTACACTTCAGTAGGTCACAGAACATAGAAAAGGGTTATCGTAAATAACCCAAGGGTACACTTCAGTAGGTCACAGAACATAGAAAAGGGTTATTGTAAATAACCCAGGGGTACACTTCAGTAGGTCAGAGAACATAGAAAAGGGTTATCGTAAATAACCCAGGGGTACACTTCAGTAGGTCACAGAACATAGAAAAGGGTTATCGTAAATAACCCAGGGGTACACTTCAGTAGGTCAGAGAACATAGAAAAGGGTTATCGTAAATAACCCAGGGGTACACTTCAGTAGGTCAGAGAACATAGAAAAGGGTTATCGTAAATAGCCCAGAGGTACACTTCAGTAGGTCAGAGAACATAGAAAAGGGTTATCGTAAATAACCCAGAGGTACACTTCAGTAGGTCACAGAACATTGATAATCGTAAATACCAGAAGCGGCCTAACGTGATACGTTTACAACACATGTTCCTTCGTGTCATTGTTTACAGTAAGATATGGGTATGTGTAAACTACCTGATAATTAAAACATATTAAAATGTTTACATTCGTTATAATCTATTGGATCCAAAAGAGTGTTTTTAAATGTCCAACGTGTGTGTACACGTATACCCTATCCTGTACTCTACTAAGGTTAATGTCCAATGTGTGTGCACACGTATACCCTATCCTGTACTCTAACTAAGGTTAATGTCCAATGTGTGTGTACACGTATACCCTTATCCTGTACTCTAACTAAGGTTAATGTCCAATGTGTTTGTACACGTATACCCTATCCTGTACTCTAACTAAGGTTAATGTCCAATGTGTGTGTACACGTATACCTTATCCTGTACTCTAACTAAGGTTAATGTCCAATGTGTTTGTACACGTATACCTTATCCTGTACTCTAACTAAGGTTAATGTCCAATGTGTGTGTACACGTATACCCTATCCTGTACTCTAACTAAGGTTAATGTCCAATGTGTTTGTACACGTATACACTATCCTGTACTCTTACTAAGGTTAATGTCCAATGTGTGTGTACACGTATACCTTATCCTGTACTCTAACTAAGGTTAATGTCCAATGTGTGTGTACACGTATACCTTATCCTGTACTCTAACTAAGGTTAATGTCCAATGTGTGTGTACACGTATACCCTATCCTGTACTCTAACTAAGGTTAATGTCCAATGTGTTTGTACACGTATACCTTATCCTGTACTCTTACTAAGGTTAATGTCCAATGTGTTTGTACACGTATACCCTATCCTGTACTCTAACTAAGGTTAATGTCCAATGTGTGTGTACACGTATACCCTATCCTGTACTCTAACTAAGGTTAATGTCCAATGTGTTTGTACACGTATACCCTATCCTGTACTCTAACTAAGGTTAATGTCCAATGTGTGTGTACACGTATACCCTATCCTGTACTCTAACTAAGGTTAATGTCCAATGTGTGTGTACACGTATACCTTATCCTGTACTCTAACTAAGGTTAATGTCCAACGTGTTTGTACACGTATACCCTATCCTGTACTCTTACTAAGGTTAATGTCCAATGTGTGTGTACACGTATACCCTATCCTGTACTCTAACTAAGGTTAATGTCCAATGTGTGTGTACACGTATACCCTATCCTGTACTCTAACTAAGGTTAATGTCCAATGTGTGTGTACACGTATACCTTATCCTGTACTCTAACTAAGGTTAATGTCCAATGTGTATGTACACGTATACCTTATCCTGTACTCTTACTAAGGTTAATGTCCAATGTGTTTGTACACGTATACCCTATCCTGTACTCTAACTAAGGTTAATATCCAATGTGTATGTACACGTATACCTTATCCTGTACTCTTACTAAGGTTAATATCCAATGTGTTTGTACACGTATACCCTATCCTGTACTCTAACTAAGGTTAATATCCAATGTGTTTGTACACGTATACCCTATCCTGTACTCTAACTAAGGTTAATGTCCAATGTGTGTGTACACGTATACCCTATCCTGTACTCTAACTAAGGTTAATGTCCAATGTGTGTGTACACGTATACCTTATCCTGTACTCTTACTAAGGTTAATGTCCAACGTGTTTGTACACGTATACCTTATCCTGTACTCTAACTAAGGTTAATGTCCAATGTGTTTGTACACGTATATCCTATCCTGTACTCTAACTAAGGTTAATGTCCAATGTGTGTGTACACGTATACCTTATCCTGTACTCTTACTAAGGTTAACTATCATATTAATGTTCTATTGAGTATTACTCTCATACCTAAAACAAGATTAACGAACCATGACTTTCTTTGTCAAAACGAGTTGTCATACCTTTAACATCGTTTGTCGCTAATCAATATACATACTTAATGTACGTTTGACAATCGACACTGTTTCTGTGGTAATCTTTGAAATGTTCATACACAATTAAACAGCAGGGTAACACCTGGTAAACGACATATGGCAGGATGTGTTAAAACAAGATAAAGGATTAAGGTTCCTAAGGGACCAAATACATCACCGAATACATTACACGATGATGTGATGTCAGTGTGAATACGGGACATCCTAGGTCATTCAGCCATTGGTATAATTGTTGGTAAACACTATCAAATTAGTAAAGCACTGCAGCACTTTCATTTCGGAAATTTTCTTTGATCAACATATAAATGGATACATTACTTTGGACAACAGGGTAATATTAAACCTACCCTTTGGGGATTGGCCATACACTCCACGACAAGAAAAAATAAACCTACTCCCGGCGAAGTGGACATACATTTCACGATATAAAATATTAAACCTACCCTTGGGTGATTAAACAATTATTTCACGATATAAAATATTAACCTACCCTTGGGGGATTAGACAAATATTTCACGACATGAAATATTAAACCTATCATTGGCGGAGTGGACATGCATTTCATGACATGAAATATTAAACCTACCCTTGGGGGATTAGACAAATATTTCACGACATGAAATATTAAACCTACCGTTGAAAGAGCGGACAGATATCCCACGACATGAAATATTGGACGTTACCTTGGAAGTGTGGACAGATATCCCACGACATATTGGACGTTACCTTGGAAGTGTGGACAGATATCCCACGACATGAAATATTGGACGTTACCTTGGAAGTGTGGACAGATATCCCACGACGTGAAATATTGGACGTTACCTTGGAAGTGTGGACAGATATCCCACGACTTGAAATATTGGACGTTACCGGACAGATATCCCACGACATGAAATATTGGACGTTACCTTGGAAGTGTGAACATATATCCCACGACATATTGGACGTTACCTTGTAAGAGTGGACAGATATCCCACGACATGGAATATTGGACGTTACCGGACAGATATCCCACGACATATTGGACGTTACCTTGGAAGTGTGGACAGATATCCCACGACATATTGGACGTTACCTTGGAAGAGTGGACAGATATCCCACGACATATTGAACGTTACCGGACAGATATCCCACGACATGAAATATTGGACGTTACCTTGGAAGTGTGGACAGATATCCCACGACATGGAATATTGGACGTTACCGGACAGATATCCCACGACATGAAATATTTGACGTTACCTTTGAAGTGTGGACAGATATCCCACGACATATTGGACGTTACCGGACAGATATCCCACGACATATTTGACGTTACCTTGGAAGTGTGGACAGATATCCCACGACATATTGGACGTTACCTTGGAAGTGTGGGCAGATATCCCACGACATATTGGACGTTACCTTGGAAGAGTGGACAGATATCCCACGACATATTGGACGTTACCTTGGAAGTGTGGACAGATATCCCACGACATATTGGACGTTACCTTGGAAGTGTGGGCAGATATCCCACGACAAATTGGACGTTACCTTGGAAGAGTGGACAGATATCCCACGACATATTGGACGTTACCTTGGAAGAGTGGACAGATATCCCACGACATATTGGACGTTACCTTGGAAGTGTGGACAGATATCCCACGACATGAAATATTGGACGTTACCTTGGAAGAGTGGACAGATATCCCACGCCTTCAAACCGGACCGACTCATGTACTGGCCCAGCCCGACCTCCAACATAAAGAGTGGAACACCTCCTAGCACCAGGAACGTCATGTAGGGAATGAGGAAGGCACCTTTAACATGTACCAAAATACAGCCATATAAAACAGACTTGTGCCATATAAAACAGACTTGTGCCATATAAAACACACTGGTGCCATATAAATGGAAATAAAAATGTACATAATAAAAAACACAAATGTTTCCAGTTCAACGTCTGCTGTAGGTGATTAAGTACAGGATCAAATGTTACCATAACCTCTTGACAATCCACAAACTACCATTGTGCTGGTAAACATGCTCTTATCCACACAATATAGTCACAGGATATCATTCAGTATAAGGAAGGCGTTAGTCTTTGATAATGAACAAAATTTCCATAAAATTAGGTTCTTTACTGTTAGAAGAAAAGAATGAGCATTGCCAATATATATACCAGCACATGTATATCAATATGTATATATGATATGGTTTGGTCTGTGTTAGGTCTGTATTATGTCTGTATAATGTCTATATTAGGTCTGTATTAGTCTATATAAGGTCTGTATTAGTCTATATAAGGTCTGTATTAGGTCTGTATTTGGTCTATATCAGGTCTGTATTATGTCTGTATAATGTCTATATTAGGTCTGTATTAGTCTATATAAGGTCTGTATTAGTCTATATAAGGTCTGTATTAGGTCTGTATTAGGTCTGTAAAATGTCTATATTAGGTCTGTATAAGGTCTGTATTAGGTCTATATTAGGTCTATATTAGGTCTGTATTAGGTCTGTATAAGGTCTGTATTATGTCTGTATTAGGTCTATATTAGGTCTATATTAGGTCTATATTAGGTCTGTATTAGGTCTATATCAGGTCTGTATTAGGTCTGTATTAGGTCTGTATCAGGTCTGTATTAGGTCTGTATTAGGTCTGTATCAGGTCTATATCAGGTCTGTATTAGGTATATATCAGGTCAGTATTAGGTATGTATTAGGTCTGTATTAGGTATATATCAGGTCAGTATTAGGTATGTATTAGGTCTGTATTAGGTATATATCAGGTCAGTATTAGGTATGTATTAGGTCTATATTAGGTCTGTATTAGGTCTATATTAGGTCTGTATTAGGTCTGTATAAGGTCTGTATTAGGTATATATCAGGTCTGTATTAGGTCTGTATTAAGTCTGTATTAGGTCTGTATAAGGTATGTATTAGGTCTATATTAGGTCTGTATTAGGTCTGTATTAGGTATGTATTAGGTCTGTATTAGGTATGTATCAGGTCTGTATTAGGTCTGTATTAGGTATGTATCAGGTCTGTATTAGGTCTGTATTAGGTCTGTATTAGGTCTGTATTAGGTCTATATTAGGTCTGTAACAGGTCTGTATTAGGTCTGTATTAGGTCTGTATTAGGTATGTATTAGGTCTGTATTAGGTATGTATCAGGTCTGTATTAGGTCTGTATTAGGTATGTATCAGGTCTGTATCAGGTCTGTATTAGGTCTGTATTATGTCTGTATTAGGTCTATATCAGGTC
Organism: Pecten maximus; assembly: GCF_902652985.1. Classification (NCBI taxonomy): domain Eukaryota; kingdom Metazoa; phylum Mollusca; class Bivalvia; order Pectinida; family Pectinidae; genus Pecten; species Pecten maximus. Next base: position 7,609 of record NW_022979218.1, read on the forward strand.
TGTATCAGGTCTGTATTAGGTCTGTATTAGGTCTGTATTATGTCTGTATCAGGTCTGTATTAGGTCTGTATTAGGTCTATATTAGGTCTGTATTAGGTGTGTATTAGGTCTGTATTAGGTCTGTATTAGGTGTGTATTAGGTCTGTATTTGGTCTGTATTAGGTCTGTATTAGGTCTGTATTAGGTCTATATTAGGTCTGTATTAGGTCTGTATTAGGTGTGTATTAGGTCTATATCAGGTCTGTATTAGGTCTGTATTAGGTCTATATTAGGTCTGTATTAGGTCTGTATTAGGTCTGTATTAGGTCTGTATTAGGTCTATATCAGGTCTGTATTAGGTCTGTATTAGGTCTGTATCAGGTCTATATTAGGTCTGTATTAGGTCTGTATTAGGTCTATATCAGGTCTGTATTAGGTGTGTATTAGGTCTGTACTAGGTCTGTATTAGGTCTGTATTAGGTCTGTATTAGTTCTGTATTAGGTCTGTATTAGGTATGTATTAGGTCTGTATTAGGTATGTATTAGGTCTATATCAGGTCTGTATTAGGTCTATATCAGGTCTGTATTAGGTCTATATCAGGTCTGTATTAGGTATGTATTTGGTCTGTATTAGGTCGGTATTTGGTCTGTATTTGGTCTGGTTTGGTCCAATTAGTCCTGTATAATTTGTATCATACTCATTGACTAGTGCGAACATATTGAGCTATACATAACGACAGTAATAACAATACATAACGACAGTAATAACAATACATAACGACAGTAATAACAATACATAACGACAGTAATAACAATACATAACGACAGTAATAACAATACATCACGACAGTAATAACAACACATAACGACAGTTATAACAATACATAACGAGAGTGATAACAATACATAACGACAGTAATAACAATACATAACGACAGTAATAACAATACATAACGACAGTAATAACAACACATAACGACAGTAATAACAATACATAACGACACTAATAACAATACATAACGACACTAATAACAACACATAACGACAGTAATAACAATACATAACGACACTAATAACAATACATAACGACACTAATAACAAGACATAACGACAGTAATAACAATACATAACCACAGTAATAACAATACATAACGACAGTAATAACAATACATAACGACATTAATAACAATACATAACGACAGTAATAACAATACATAACGACAGTAATAACAATACATAACGACAGTAATAACAATACATAACGTCAGTAATAACAATACATAACGACAGTAATAACAATACATAACGACAGTAATAACAATACATAACGACGGTAATAACAATACATAACGACAGTAATAACAATACATAACCACAGTAATAGCAATACCTACCTCCTCCGTTTTTATAGCAAAGGTAGGGGAACCGCCATATGTTCCCTAGTCCTACAGCACACCCCACACAGGACAGGATAAAGTCAGACTGTTTAGACCATGTGTCCCGGTCAGCTGTTTCCTTTTTCCTATGTAATAGTCCTTCTTCCACGGCAACAGCATCCACGTCACCTGAAGAGGACAATACATTGTTACAGGTGTAAATTGTGTCACCTGAAGAGGACAATACACTGTTACAGGTGTGTACTGTATCACCTGAAGAGGACAATACATTGTTACAGGTGTGTACTGTGTCACCTGAAGAGGACAATACATTGTTACAGGTGTATGAAGTGTCACCTGAAGAGGACAATACACTGTTACAGGTGTGTACTGTGTCACCTGAAGAGGACAATACAATGTAACAGGTGTGTACTGTGTCACCTGAAGAGGACAATACAATGTAACAGGTGTGTACTGTGTCACCTGAAGAGGACAATACATTGCTACAGGTGTGAACTGTGTCACCTGAAGAGGACAATACAATGTCACAGGTGTGTACTGTGTCACCTGAAGAGGACAATACATTGTTACAGGTATATACTATATCACCTGAAGAGGACAATACATTGCTACAGGTGTGAACTGTGTCACCTGGAGATGAAAATACATAATACAGGTGTATACTGTGTCACCTGAAGAGGACAATACATTGTTACAGGTGTATACTGTGTCACCTGAAGAGGACAATACATTGTTACAGGTGTGTACTGTGTCACCTGAAGAGGACAATACATTGTTACAGGTGTGTACTGTGTCACCTGAAGAGGACAATACATTGTTACAGGTGTGTACTGTGTCACCTGAAGAGGACAATACATTGTTACAGGTGTGTACTGTGTCACCTGGAGATGACAATACATAATACAGGTGTGTACTGTGTCACCTGAAGAGGACAATACACTGTTACAGGTGTATACTGTGTCACCTGAAGAGGACAATACACTGTTACAGGTGTGTACTGTGTCACCTGAAGAGGACAATACACTGTTACAGGTGTGTACTGTGTCACCTGAAGAGGACAATACACTGTTACAGGTGTATACTGTGTCACCTGAAGAGGACAATACACTGTTACAGGTGTATACTGTGTCACCTGGAGAGGACAATACACTGTTACAGGTGTGTACTGTGTCACCTGAAGAGGACAATACACTGTTACAGGTGTGTACTGTGTCACCTGAAGAGGACAATACACTGTTACAGGTGTGTACTGTGTCACCTGAAGAGGACAATACACTGTTACAGGTGTGTACTGTGTCACCTGAAGAGGACAATACACTGTTACAGGTGTGTACTGTGTCACCTGAAGAGGACAATACACTGTTACAGGTGTGTACTGTGTCCCCTGAAGAGGACAATACACTGTTACAGGTGTGTACTGTGTCACCTGAAGAGGACAATACATTGTTACAGGTGTGTACTGTGTCACCTGAAGAGGACAATACACTGTTACAGGTGTGTACTGTGTCACCTGAAGAGGACAATACACTGTTACAGGTGTGTATTGTGTCACCTGAAGAGGACAATACACTGTTACAGGTGTGTACTGTGTCACCTGAAGAGGACAATACACTGTTACAGGTGTGTACTGTGTCACCTGAAGAGGACAATACACTGTTACAGGTGTGTACTTGTGTCACCTGAAGAGGACAATACACTGTTACAGGTGTGTACTGTGTCACCTGAAGAGGACAATACACTGTTACAGGTGTGTACTGTGTCACCTGAAGAGGACAATACACTGTTACAGGTGTGTACTGTGTCACCTGAAGAGGACAATACACTGTTACAGGTGTGTACTGTGTCCCCATTTTAGTATCTAGACGGAATATGTTCATGAACTGTGTGTTTTATTCGTGTTCATTAATTTTAACATAATACGGTTTTGTAATGTGGGACTACTTAACATAATATATTGGGTTACAACAGTAAATTAGATTAGTGTTTGTATAGGATATCGGTTACATGTACTCCAGTGATGATCCCGTTATTCATTAAACAACTGTATTCAACTTTATTCCATTAGCTTTACAACTTAATGGATAAAATAGTATATAACATTAATGGACAAAGGCATCCACTCTTACATGATTTATAATGCATTCTACAAAATAGTTCTTACTGTCGTCACATACATTTACATTCAACAAAATATTTCTTACCACTTAACTACTTGATCTTAAAGAACAATAACAATTCATATCATATTAACCCAATAAGCTAATTTGATCACATTTGTTATAAGGAAACAGAGAAAAAAATCGTTAAAAAATGAATATGTTCTAATTAAAATCTGATAAAAAATATTAAGTGCGTTTATTTGTTTGTAATAAATATTTCCCTAAATTTCAATCAAGTTATTTTATATTTTCTACTTTGAGTAACCGAATAAGTTTAAACATACTAGGGCATTTAAAATGATATGTTTTAATCAAATTAATACGAATGTCTGCGTAACATTTTCACCACATAAAATACTCTTCCTTCATAACCTTCATAAAACATTCTTGCTGTGAATTGTCCAAAAAGAGACGTTGTTTAATACATTGCTGTAAAATTGATCAGAACAGTTCCTGATTTCTTCAAACATATTCCCAAGACTGACAGTTCAAAGTTCCTGATTTAAATAAAGAATCCAGGGGTCTTTAGTTTTAAACATGTCATCATAACATGCTTTGAGTATACAGTTGTCTGAACGATTTAATCTCAAAAATACAAAAATCGTCTAAGATAAAAAAAAAAAAATCAGCTCTGTATTTACGTACTCTCTAATTCAATTACGTCACGGTGAGACAACAGTATTTGACACTACTGCTTTTTTATCAAATCTTTATCTTACAAAACTAAGAAATGGATATTTTTATGCTAATATTACGTGAGGAAAGGGTAAAACATGTTCTTAAAAGTGTATAATTTTTTTATCAAAATATGCCCAAAAATGCAAGACTAGGAAAATTAATCACCGTAAAATGACAGCGCAAGTAAGATAATTTTGTCACTTCACTGTATAGTAGACCAGAGATGTATATATCACATATGTGATATTTGTGTCTCTGAGTAGACCTATAGTATATATGCCATTGTGTAAGCTTTTAAAATTAGGACGTTTGGAAAGATGACATGTGATAATAGTAAATTACCAAGGTTATGGTATGGTCCGCTGGTCTACTATTTCGATTATATAATTACAGACATGAGGTGTGGAAAGAAAATCTAAAACATGTATGATGATAAAATCAGGAACATCACTGTCATTGCTTTCAATGTTTACAATATACAATTATTTAGTATGGGGCTCTTTGAAGTTTCCGTCTATAAATGCATAGAATGAGGCAGATGAACCAGATTACGCGTCGGACCACGTGACCACCTAGCTCATTATATTGTTTCAGCCAGCAGCAGTAAACTTATGTCAGCCAACATGTATTGGGTCGCGCAAACAATAAATGCAAAAATACCCTATGTGTCCAAACTTAGACTTAAGTCTTAAGTATCAAAGTCTGAAGTTAGACTTAAGTCTAAAATATTAAATTAGACTGAAGTCCAAACTTCAACTTAGGACCGTCCATGATTCTGGATAATAATCGACAGCTGACGAACTTGTCCGCTCTCCGCCTGCCTCTGGGCATGTTACCTGTACGAGATTGGAAAGAAATCGGTTAATAAGAATAGCAGAAGTTGTTGGCGGAAATTTTAGACCAACCAATCAATGCCATGTGATTTGGTAAATATGGTAACGATCTGAGTGAAGTGCCACGCACGTGTGTACAGTATAGTATTCCGATCTCATGGAACTTTGTTAAAATGACCCAGTTACACAGCTAAGTTTTATAGAGGATGGCGATGTCAGGCGATACCGGTATAATTCCGGAGTGCACGGAGCCTGTTTTATGTTTCAGGTCAGAATATAGTATGTAGTAAATCATAAAACGTTATTCAGAATATCGAATAACTTTTGAACTTTAGTTTTTTTGGGGTTGGGAAAAGGTTACGTCATTTCGAAACACCGTTTAACTTTATCTTGCCAGAATGTTTTAAGGTTAAATACATAATGTCCTGTTACCCCCGAATCATATCTTCACAAACGTGCATCTAAATGCTGAACTAGATAAAATGATGTACAGTGAATATACACATTGTCTTAGTGTTCTAAAGTTAAATTATAAGAATGTGATTGGGTGTTATCCCCAATTTTCAGCCAGAACCCACATATCCGGAACGCCTGCGTTCACGTGTTATGTATGGCTTATTCCAATAGTATACATGCTACTTGTTATCGAAGGGAATTTCATTTTGACAGACCAGCATATCAATGACAAACCCGTTAACTGGGCCCGTGTCATCAATACCTTTTCATCCGCTAAGAGGATCCGTATTCGCTAAAAAGGTCTTTCATCTATACCTATTTACTAACGCGCTAAGAGGGCCTTTACCGTCAATACCTTTTGACTAACCCGCTAAGAGGGCCCACCTCACCAATAAGGGTTCCGGTTCCGTAGTCAATAACGACGGACGCTATTATTTTCTTAACTAAGCTGAACGGAGATATTCTAACGCATATTTGATGTCTAAATGCAAACTTAAGTGACTGATCAGTTTAGTAATGTATGTGTCCCTACATCTCGGCACAAAATACCTCAACAAGTCCGATGCGGAATATAAAGTGCTTACATACTCGGACACCATATGCTTCTGTCGTGACTTCAAACATGAGATAACAAAGATCATCGCCACTGTAACCAGATTATAAATATCACTATTGGAATCCAAGATCTGTGACAAAACACGAGTTAGGAAAATGTTTCCGAGAGGAAAACCAAATAAAGCAAGCGAAACCAGTGAGGGCAGAGGAAGTAATGATTCAGATCAGAGGAAGTAATGATTCAGATCAGGAACTGTTGTTACTGAGATCAATGAATGAAAGAAATGAGAGAGGGGGAAACATAGTAGTGTGAGGTTCTCATTTTCATTTATTTAGATTTTTCTTGGTTTCTTATTTTTAAGGTGAGTAAGAGGTTAATTGTAGATGGTCAGTTTAGTGATAATAGGGAAGTGGCCTCTAATTGGCCTTGACAACTGTGAAGATCAGAGATAAGGTTTTAAGTAGTAATTGATAGAGTTAAAACGAGTGGAGGTTGTTTAGGGTCGTGGTGTAATTATTAGGTCTTAAGTATATTAGATGTGAACAGTTGTCAGATCCTACTGGGGATGATATATTGTACCTTGGTGGTCATTCTCAGAGGCTGGTGTATATATATTATCAGAGGCTGGGTTAGGTCCAGTATGGGTGGTTTATAAATAGACATGTGGTCAGTCTCCAGGACTGGTACATGCATAGCCGCCTGGTCAGACAGGGGGCTTTTTTTCCCTTGAAAAAAGGGGAGGGGTCGCAGTAATGATCCCGTTATTCATTAAACAACTGTATTCAATTCAACTTTATTCCATAAGTTTTACAACTTAATGGATAACATAGTATATAACATTAATGGACAAAGGTATCCACTCTTACATGATTTATAATTCATTCTACAAAATAGTCCTTACTGTCGTCTCATACATTTACATTCAACAAAATATTTCTCACCACTTAACTACTTGATCTTAAAGAACAATAACAATTCATATCATATTAACTCAATAAGCTAATTTGATCAGATTTGTTACAAGGAAACAGGAAAAATCGTTAAAAAATGAATATGTTCTATTAAAATCTTATAAAAAAGCTTAACTGCGTTTATTTGTTTGTAATAAATTTTTCTCTAAATTTCAATCAAGTTATTTTATATTTTCTACTTTGAGTAACCGAATAAGTTTAAACAACTAGGGCATTTAAAATGATATGGTTTGATCAAATTAATACGAATGTCTGCACAACATTTTCACCACATAGAATACATTTCTTACATAACCTTCATAAAACATTCTTGCTGGGAATTGTCAAAAAAAAGACGTTGTTTAATACATTGGTGTAAAATTGATCAGAACAGTTCCCGAGTTCTTCAAATATATACCCAAGACCGACAGTTCAAAGTTTCTGATTTAAATAAAGAACCCAAGGGTCTTTAGTTTTAAACATGTCATCATAACATGCTTTGAGTATACAGTTGTCTTAATGCTTTAATCTCAAAAATACAAAAAAATCGCCTAAGATAAAAAAAAATCAGCTCTGTGTTTCGTACTCTCTAATTCAATTACGTCACGGTGAGACAACAGTATTTGACACTACTGCTTTTTATCAAATCTTTATCTTACAAAACTAAGAAATGGATATTTTTATGCTAATATTACGTGAGCAAAGGGTAAAACATGTTCTTAAAAGTGATTTTTTTTATCAAAATATGCCCAAAAATGTTAACAAGACTAGGAAAATTAATCACAGTAAAATGACAGCGCAAGTAAGATAATTTTGTCACTTCACTGTATAGTAGACCAGAGAGGTAGATATCACAAGTGCGATATTTACGTCTCTGAGTAGACCTATATTATATATGCCATTGCTTTTCACATTATGACGTTTGTAAAGATGACATGTGATAATAGTAAATTACCAAAGTTATGGTATTGTCCGCTGGTCTACTATTTCGATTATATAATTACAGACATGAGGTGTGGAAAGAAAATCTAAAACATGTATGATGATAAAATCAGGAACATCACTGTCATTAGATAATCAGATATCTGATAGTGAAGTTCTTAAAGCTATCAGAAACTTGAATAATTCTAAGGCTTGTGGGCCAGACTTACTATTAAATGAGTATTTTATTAAAGGAAAAGAGGTACTTTTGCCTTGCTTAGTCCAATTGTTCAATAATATCTTTAAATCTGGTTTTTATCCTTCATCATGGTCATTAGGCAATATTATACCTATCTTCAAGAAAGGTGATAAAAATGATACCAATAATTACAGGGGCATCACACTAGTTAGTTGTTTAGGTAAAATTTTTACATCAATTTTAAATGAGCGCCTAATGAAATTTGATAGTGATTATTCTAAATTAAGTGACGCTCAGTTTGGCTTTAAGAAAAACTTATCTACTGTAGACGCCATTTTTATTTTACAAACCTTAATAAGTAAAATTTAAAAAAATAGGAAAAGACTATATTGCTGTTTTATTGATTACAAGAAAGCTTTTGATTTTATAAACAGACAAAATTTGTGGTACAAACTTATTAAAGAAGGTGTTGAAGGGAAAATGTTGAATATTATAAGAGCACTTTATAAAAATGTGAAATGTTGTGTCAAATATAATAATAATATGTCCGATTTTTTTAAATGTCAAAATGGGTTATTCCAAGGTGAAATAATGTCACCATTATTGTTCTCCATGTATGTCAACGACTGTGAAATTAATTTCCTAACAGAAGGATGTCCATCTATTGAGTTATATACTATTAACTTGTTTTTAATTATGTATGCTGATGATATGGTTTTAATGGCAGAAACTCCCGAGGGACTGCAAAAAATGTTAGATACTTTATTACTTTACACAAAGAAATGGAACCTTACTGTAAACACTACCAAAACTAAAGTAATGGTTTTCCGAAACGGTGGTAAATTAAGAAAAGAAGAAAAGTGGTTATATGACGGATGTGTATTAGAAACCGTAGATGAATTTAATTATCTGGGGATACAAATGAATTTTAATGGTAAATTTAAGAAAACTCAACAAAAAATTGCTGAACAAGGAAGAAAAGCATTATTTTCAATTTCGGGAGTATCAAAGAAAATTTTTTTTAACGTTGAAACCCAACTACATGTTTTTGATACATACGTCGGTAGTATATTTAACTATGGGGCTGAAATTTGGGGTTTTCATTAAGCACCGGATATAGAGAAAATCCACTTACAGTTTTTAAAAAGATTATTGGGGGTTAAGAAAAGTACTTCTAATTGTATGATTTACCAAGAATTAGGGAGATTACCTTTTGTAATAGTGAGGAAATTTAGAATTTTTAAATATTGGTTGAAATTAAAACAAACCAATAACTGTGTGTTAAATGCTTGTTATCAAGATATGTTAGAAAATGGGAATGAATGGTTGAATGAAGTAAAAGAAGAACTGTATAGAATGGGTGTTGGGTATATATGGCAAAATGGGGATATCTATACAGCTGATTATATTATGAATATTGTTAAATGTAGACTATGTGATATATTTATACAAGAATGTAAAGAAAAAATCAATTCATCTTCCAAGTGTTCACTGTACAAGTTTATTAGTGAAAAGTTCTACTTACAGCCATATTTATCAAAACCAATAGGTACTTCTAATTTAAAAGAAATAGCTAGAATTAGATTGTCATCACATAAATTAAATATTGAAATTGGTAGATTTAATAACTTAGAAAGAAATCAAAGAATTTGTTCCTATTGTAACAGTGGAGACATTGAAAATGAATTTCATTTTATTATTAAATGTGAATTTCATTTAGACCTAAGAAAACGTTTTATTAAGAAATATTATTATAATAAACCTAGTATGTACAAATTTATTCAACTTCTAGAAACAGTAAACAAAAAAGATCTTTCAAATTTAGCAAAATATATTAAATACAGTAATAAACAAAGAACAGATTTTTTATTAGTATAAAAAAATGTCCTTCTACACTCTACCTGTTGTACAATGTATGTGTTAGTCCGGTTGTGTGTGAGTGTGTGTGTGTGTGTGTGTGTGTGTATGCGAGTGTGTGGTTTTTGTATTGTATCATTTCTGTACATGTATATATTTGTTGAACCGATGAGCCGCAAGGCTCAAGGAAATAAAGAACTTGAACTGTCATTGCTTTCAATGTTTACAATATAGTATGGGGCTCTTTGAAGTTTCCGTCTATAAGATTACGCGTCGGACCACGTGACCACCTAGCTCATTATATTGTTTCAGCCAGCAGCAATAAACTTATGTTAGCCAACATGTATTGGGTCGCGCAAACAATAAATGCAAAAATACCCTATGTGTCCAAACTTAGACTTAAGTCTTAAGTATCAAAGTCTGAAGTTAGACTTAAGTCTAAAATATTAAATTAGACTGAAGTCCAAACTTCAACTTAGGACCGTCCATGATTCTGGATAATAATCGACAGCTGACGAACTTGTCCGCTCTCCGCCTGCCTCTGGGCCTGTTACCTGTACGAGATTGGAAAGAAATCGGTTAATAAGAATAGCAGAAGTTGTTGGCGGAAATTTTAGACCAGCCAATCAATGCCATGTGATTTGGTAAATATGGTAACGATCTGAGTGAAGTGCCACGCACGTGTGTACAGTATAGTATTCCGATCTCATGGAACTTTGTTAAAATGACCCAGTTACACAGCTAAGTTTTATAGAGGTGGCGATGTCAGGCGATACCGGTATAATTCCACGTGCACGGAGCCTGTTTGTAGTAAATCATAAAACGTTATTCAGAATATCGAATAACTTTTGAACTTTAGTTTTTTTGGGGTTAGGAAAAGGTTACGTCATTTCGAAACACCGTTTAACTTTATCTTGCCAGAATGTTTTAAGGTTAAATACATAATGTCCTGTTACCCCCAGAATGAATCATATCTTCACAAACGTGCATGTAAATGCTGAACTAGATAAAATGATGTACAGTGAATATACACATTGTCTTAGTGTTCTAAAGTTAAATTATAAGAAAGTGATTGGGTGTTATCCCCAATTTTCAGCCAGAACCCACATATTCGGAACGCCTGCGTTCACGTGTTATGTATGGCTAATTCCAGTAGTATACATGCTACTTGTTATCGAAGGGAATTTCATTTTGACAGACCAGCATATCAATGACAAATCCGTTAACTGGGCCCGTGTCATCAATACCTTTTCATCCGCCAAGAGGATCCGTATTCGCTAAAAAGGTCTACACTGTCTCATCTATACCTATTTACTAACGCGTTAAGAGGGCCTTTACCGTCAATACCTTTTGCCTTACCCGCTAAGAGGGCACACATCACCAATAAGGGTTCCGGTTCCGTAGTCAATAACGACGGACGCTATTATTTTCTTAACTAAGCTGAACGGAGATATTCTAACGCATATTTGATGTCTAAATGCAAACTTAAGTGACTGATCAGTTTAGTAATGTATGTGTCCCTACATCTCGGCACAAAATACCTCAACAAGTCCGATGCGGAATATAAAGTGCTTACATACTCGGACACCATATGCTTCTGTCGTGACTTCAAACATGAGATAACAAAGATCATCGCCACTGTAACCAGATTATAAATATCACTATTGGAATCCAAGATCTGTGACAAAACACGGGTTAGGAAAATGATTCCGAGAGGAAAACCAAATAAAGCAAGCGAAACCAGTGAGGGCAGAGGAAGTAATGATTCAGATCAGAGGAAGCAATGATTCAGATCAGAGGAAGTAATGATTCAGATCAGAGGAAGTAATGATTCAGATCAGAGGAAGTAATGATTGATCAGAGGAAGTAATGGTTCAGATCAGAGGAAGTAATGGTTCAGATCAGAGGAAGTAATGGTTCAGATCAGAGGTTCAGATCAGAGGAAGTAATGGTTCAGATCAGAGGAAGTAATGGTTGATCAGAGGAAGTAATGGTTGATCAGAGGAAGTAATGATTGATCAGAGGAAGAAATGATTCAGATCAGAGGAAGTAATGATTCAGATCAGAGGAAGTAATGATTGATCAGAGGAAGTAATGGTTCAGATCAGAGGAAGTAATGATTGATCAGAGGAAGTAATGATTCAGATCAGAGGAAGTAATGATTCAGATCAGGGACTGTTGTTACTGAGATCAATGAATGAAAGAAATGAGAGAGGGGGAAACATAGTAGTGTGAGGTTCTCATTTTCATTTATTTGGATTTTTCTTGGTTTCTTATTTTTAAGGTGAGTAAGAGGTTAATTGTAGATGGTCAGTTTAGTGGTAATAGGGAAGTTGCCTCTAATTGGCCTTGACGACTGTGAAGATCAGAGATAAGGTTTTAAGTAGTAATTGATAGAGTTAAACTCCAGTGGAGGTTGTTTAGGCTCGTGGTGTAATTATTAGGTCTTAAGTATGTTAGATGTGAATAGTTGTCAGTTCTATATATTATCAGAGGCTGGGTTAGGTCCATATGGGTGGTGTATAAATAGACATGTGGTCAGTCTCCAGGACTGGTATATGCATAGCCGCCTGGTCAGTATGGGGGACTGGTTTATAAATAGGTATGCGATCATCCAGGGGGCTGCATTGAAATAGATTTTCAGCTCTGGTATAAATAGGTATGTGGTCATTGGGTGGACTGCCTTAAAATAGCTTCCCAGGCTGTGGTATAAATAGGTATGTGGTTATGATCTGTTTATAGTCGGTTCCTAGAGGCAGAGACATATAGAGAGAGATAAGTCAAGATTTCAAGATTTTATTTTTCACTCAGACACACATAATAGTGTATAACAAGAGGTCAGACATTTTTAACAGAATGGATGCATGACAGGCAAAATATAATATAATTTGAAGAGGAAATGTGGAAAAATAAGTACATTTTAACCTTTCATAAATATAATTATTAATATAATAAAGCTTACATACTGCATAATCACAATGCTGGATGATAAAGGTGTGTTATAATAACTTGACTAGTTTTTGGATAAATAAACTGACATTCATATACAGTTTCTTATAAAAGATTGAGAACATTCCTTTCATTTTAAAGTAATTAGGATTTCTGTAGTAGTAATTTGGGATATATTTACTACGCAACTGGAGTACATTATGGTTGTTACACACAAATAAAAAATGGAACTCATCTCCAGTACCAGCGTTACAAAGTGGACATTCTCTATCTTGTCGCTGGATTCCAGTCCATCTTCCGGTTTCAACCAGAAGTTTGATATTTGACGTTCTAAATTTACATATAGTTTTCCTATCTTTTACATTTAGTCGCACAAGATAATCTTCGAAGCCAAAATGATATTTAAATATAGAGTATGTTTGTCCTCTCGACGTGTTTTCTAATTGATTGAACCATGTTTGTATACATTGGCTCTTGTAATTTTTGAGTAATAATTGACTGTAGATATTTAATATCAGGTACACAATTTCTCTGTTGTATCCAGACAAAACTTAATCCAACGCTGTCTAAAATATTTTTTTTACATATTTCATCCATTTAAACTCAGTCTGACCAGTTACATGGAGAGTATACACAATGTACATCAATTTGTATATAGAACTAGACAATTTGCTTTTATTGGTTAGAAGAGTATACCAAAACTTTATCATTCTTAGCTTAATATTAACAGTAATAGGATACCTGCCAGTTTCTCCGTAAATCATCAATTAGATGTATTTTTTCGTAGACCAAGAATTCTTTTACAGAACTGTAGATGTATTTTTTCCAACATACTTGTATTTTCGTATCCCCATATTTCACATGAATATAATAATATTGGGGTGAATAGTGAATCGAATAACTCCAGTTGTAAATCAACAGGTAAATTTATATTTCTTATCTTACGATAAAGAGCAAAAAGTGCTTTATTGGCTTGAACACACAATTGTTTTTTGGCAGCTATAAGGCATCATTATAGTTAAATAGTACACCTAGGTATGCAAAAGTATCTTGAATATCTAATTGCTTATTGAACACCATAAATCGATTTCTTCCTTTCGTTTTTCTTTTAGAAAAAAATACTACTTTCGTTTTCTTTGTGTTAACCTCAAGTTTCCATATCTGACAATATTCTTGGAACATATCGAACATAGTTTGTAAGGCCAGTCGCTGTTTCCGACATTAAAACAGTGTCGTCAGCGTATAGAATAATAAACAGTTTAACATACATATCAATATTGTCACGACATAGTTCATAAATCTTATACAAACAATCAACATTTCTTTCGATAAAAAAAGTTTCTAAGTCGTTCAAATACAAAGCAAACGAAAACGGAGAGCAATTTTCCCCTTGTTTTAAACCGATGTTGGAGGTGAACATGTGTGACATTTCATTACCATTTTTCACACAAGATTTAGTGTTTGAATACATACCATATAAAACATTGAATATCTTCCCAGTTATGTTACTTTTTATGATTTTTTTGCCATAAACCTATACGCCAGACCGAGTCGAAGGCCTTCCTGAAATTAATAAAGGCACAATAGAGTTTTTTACCCGAAGATAGATACAAAGATGTCAGTGCGTGTAAAATGAAAATATTATCTATGGTCGAGTGTCCTTTTCTAAAGCCCGCCTGAGCGTTACTAATAAGATTAATTTCATCTGATAGAGTGTAAAGTCTGGAATTTATTATCGACGTAAAAACTTTACCCAAGCATGAGACGAGCGTTATAGCTCTGTAATTATCTAGTTCCTTGCGGTCACCTCTGTTCTTAAAAATTGGTTTAATTATGCCAGTGCTCCAACTTTCTGGTATTATGCCCGTGTCCAATACAATATTAAAAAGTTTATGGTATGTGGGCAACATTTCATTAATGGTACTTTTAATGTATTCATTATATATATCATCAATTCCGCACGCTTTATTATTATCTATTTTTTTAACAGCGTCTAATATTTCTTCACTGTTAATTCGGCCGTTCAGTATATTGTCATATATCGGTATATCAGTCTCGACCGGAAGTTCAAATTCGTCTTCACTATTATTGGGATTCAGATTTAAATTTCTAAAGTAATCATATAGCTCATCAATTGGCATGTCAACTCTCAGTGCATTATCTTGTTTATCAATTCTATTTAAGATATCCCAGAATGCTTTCGGTTCATACATGGAAGTTTTCCTGATTTCGTTCTCAGTTTTGTCTTGGAACTTTCTATAATTTGCATTGATTACTTTTTTATATTCTCTACTTTTCTTGATTAACTTTTTACGATTCTCATTATTTTTAAGGATTTTGTACCGTTTCTTAGCTTCATGGAATTCCTTTCTTTTATCTGCGCATTCGCGTGTAACCCACGGTTTATCTTTCCCTAGTGTAACCGTTTTTTTACCCATTCTCGTCTGTTTCGTACCCAAGACACTTTTTGCCGTTTTCTTAAATATGTCTGTAAGACTATTCACAACATCGTTCATATCATTTTGCGATATTGGTGTGGGGAGACTCATGCATTCTCTCGATTGCGTCATTTATATCGCGCAGTTTACCGCCGCTCTCAGACTGCAAATTGTATACAAAATCCGCTTGTTTTTCTTTAACCCACTTACCAACTTTCTCGGCGGATATGAATTTTTCTTCTATTTCAGTATTTATCTTTGAGCACTGGATACAAAATACTAATCTACAGTGAACATCTGATATTAGAGGATTAAAATCCAAAACTTCGAAATCGTTAAGCACAGGAAATACATTCGACGATACGATCAAATAGTCTACAAGACTTACATTTTTACATGTATTTTTCCCAGTAGATTTGTCATTGCCGACTCTGCCATTCGCAATATACAGGTTATTGTTTTTACAAAGTTCCAGTAGTTTTATGCCAAATGCGTTTGGTCTTGAAAGTATCTTGGCTAGATCTTTGTAATGGTACTCCTAATTGAGGGAGAACTTCATAATCATATAAATATTTATGCATTTCATTCGTTTCAATTAAATTTGACACTTCAATAAATTGCTGGTCTGGTATTACATAATCATCGCAACATTGGGTTCTGGCGTTAAAATCTCCAACTAGCACATTTTTTTGTTCATTTTTCATAAGATTAATCATTTCATTTTCAATATCGTGAAACGCTTCATTAGAGGTATACTTTGATGTTTCTGGTGGCACATACACACAACCTACAAGTAGACGAGGTGATTTTTACAGGTACGAATATCTACCCACTGTACAAACTCTGATAAAGTTTCATGTAACACAATAGATGATTTAAATTTATTTTTATATATGACGACTATTCCAAACCTGGACTTTTTT
>NW_022979219.1:0-20633 GCF_902652985.1 Pecten maximus
AAACCCTCCATTCATTCCACTGCCTGTAGTCCCAGTCAGGAGTCGTTTGTGTAATACAACATTGACAGCACAGTACAACGCCAAAGCTACTTTTTTTTTTTTTTTAACATCCATTGCATTGAACTTAATTATTTACTTAATTATTTGTATAATTGTCAGTGCCAGCCAAGCTTCTAAACACAACGGGGTCCTAAGCACTTCTCGACTACTGTGTTTAAATATTTACAATTATAGCGATAAACCGTTAATCAGCTTTAACAATAACGTTGTGATTGTAATTCTAAATCACGACGTAAAAACAAACCATACGTTTAAAACAACTCCAATTATTCTCGCTGATGTTGTAATTACACAGTAATAAAGATTCTATTTCAGTGTAAAAACTGCATTGTACAACTCTCGTTAATGGCGACGAAATGCTTTTCTTTCAGACACAATTTCTCACAAAATCGGTGTTTTTTTGGAAATGTGTGAATGATAACGCTACATTAAGAAAATACGTGCATGAAAAACTGTCAGAAAGTCATGGGAACTTTAAGACAAATGAAGCCTTAACGATGCCGCATCTTTTTCCACTTTTGAATCACAACGGCAACATCATGTCTCCAAGGATTTCAATGACTACAGTAACTGAACAACGCAATCACAATAACGACAATAATCATCATCACATAGGGCCATCGCCACGTGCTTAACACGCGAGTCGCGACAAGGTTTGTTGGGTGTATGGAAGAGTTAGGTTTGTTGGGTGTATGGTAAGGCTAGGTTTGTTGGGTGTATGGTAAGGTTAGGTTTGTTTGGTGTATGGTAGGGTTAGGTTTGTTGGGTGTATGGTCAGGACCAGGTTGTCCCTGCCAATAACACAGAATAGGATATAGAGGGATGGATACCAGAATAAGTGTTAAATATGTTAGTATAACAATTATAACGTTTACGGTTATATTCCTTCCGTTAGACTTTTTTGTGACTACACATTTTAATAGTGGCACGACCATACATTGTTTTTATTATATATCCTACATTTGGGAAATGATATTTTTGCAGCTGGCAACTTCTGTACTTTTGGAGTCGATATTAATAACATCCCATGATAATCATGATTGACACTTTGGTACAGCGCTATCTCTACCCGATATCAAGGGAGCCTCAAATTAGGTGTAACACGCCGACAAACCTCCCGACAAACCAGTATAATAACGGTCTAATTTGATTGAAGGAGCATCCCAGTCGGGAAAAGATATGCGTCGCTGTACATACAGCAGTATATTGGACTATCAGACCAGTGATGACAAAACATGGCTGTATCTGGTAACTCTCAAAGGTCGCCAAGGGACTCGTTATCTTAGACACCAGTTAAAACCCTGATAGACTCGTGGTACTATACTATCTTAGACACCAGTTATAGAACCCTGATAGACTCGTGGTACTATACTATCTTAGACACCAGTTAAAACCCTGATAGACTCGTGGTACTATACTATCTTAGACACCAGTTATAGAACCCTGATAGACTCGTGGTACTATAATATCTTAGACACCAGTTATAGAACCCTGATAGACTCGTGGTACTATAATATCTTAGACACCAGTTATAGAACCCTGATAGACTCGTGGTACTATATCTTAGACACCAGTTATAGAACCCTGATAGACTCGTGGTACTATAATATCTTAGACACCAGTTATAGAACCCTGGTAGACTCGTGGTACTATAATATCTTAGACACCAGTTATAGAACCCTGATAGACCCGTGGTACTATAATATCTTAGACACCAGTTATAGAACCCTGATACACTCGTGGTACTATAATATCTTAGACACCAGTTATAGAACCCTGATAGACTCGTGGTACTATAATATCTTAGACACCAGTTATAGAACCCTGATAGACTCGTGGTACTATAATATCTTAGACACCAGTTATAGAACCCTGATACACTCGTGGTACTATAATATCTTAGACACCAGTTATAGAACCCTGGTAGACTCGTGGTACTATAATATCTTAGACACCAGTTATAGAACCCTGATAGACTCGTGGTACTATAATATCTTAGACACCAGTTATAGAACCCTGGTAGACTCGTGGTACTATAATATCTTAGACACCAGTTATAGAACCCTGGTAGACTCGTGGTACTATAATATCTTAGACACCAGTTATAGAACCCTGGTAGACTCGTGGTACTATAATATCTTAGACACCAGTTATAGAACCCTGATAGACTCGTGGTACTATACTATCTTAGACACCAGTTATAGAACCCTGATAGACTCGTGGTACTATAATATCTTAGACACCAGTTATAGAACCCTGATAGACTCGTGGTACTATAATATCTTAGACACCAGTTATAGAACCCTGATAGACTCGTGGTACTATACTATCTTAGACACCAGTTATAGAACCCTGATAGACTCGTGGTACTATAATATCTTAGACACCAGTTATAGAACCCTGGTTGACTCGTGGTACTATACTATCTTAGACACCAGTTATAGAACCCTGATAGACTCGTGGTACTATAATATCTTAGACACCAGTTATAGAACCCTGGTTGACTCGTGGTACTATACTATCTTAGACACCAGTTATAGAACCCTGGTAGACCAGTGGTACTATACTATCTTAGACACCAGTTATAGAACCCTGGTAGACCAGTGGTACTATAATATCTTAGACACCAGTTATAGAACGCTGATAGACTCGTGGTACTATAATATCTTAGACACCAGTTATAGAACCCTGATAGACTCGTGGTACTATAATATCTTAGACACCAGTTATAGAACCCTGATAGACTCGTGGTACTATAATATCTTAGACACCAGTTATAGAACCCTGATAGACTCGTGGTACTATAATATCTTAGACACCAGTTATAGAACCCTGATAGACTCGTGGTACTATAATATCTTAGACACCAGTTATAGAACCCTGATAGACTCGTGGTACTATAATATCTTAGACACCAGTTATAGAACCCTGGTAGACCAGTGGTACTATAATATCTTAGACACCAGTTATAGAACCCTGATAGACTGGTGGTACTATAATATCTTAGACACCAGTTATAGAACCCTGATAGACTCGTGGTACTATATCTTAGACACCGGTTATAGAACCCTGATAGACTCGTGGAACTATAATATCTTAGACACCAGTTATAGAACCCTGATAGACTCGTGGTACTATAATATCTTAGACACCAGTTATAGAACCCTGATAGACTCGTGGTACTATAATATCTTAGACACCAGTTATAGAACCCTGATAGACTCGTGGTACTATAATATCTTAGACACCAGTTATAGAACCCTGATAGACTCGTGGTACTATAATATCTTAGACACCAGTTATAGAACCCTGATAGACTCGTGGTACTATAATATCTTAGACACCAGTTATAGAACCCTGATAGACTCGTGGTACTATAATATCTTAGACACCAGTTATAGAACCCTGATAGACTCGTGGTACTATAATATCTTAGACACCAGTTATAGAACCCTGATAGACTCGTGGTACTATAATATCTTAGACACCAGTTATAGAACCCTGGTAGACTCGTGGTACTATAATATCTTAGACACCAGTTATAGAACCCTGATAGACTGGTGGTACTATAATATCTTAGACACCAGTTATAGAACCCTGATAAACTCGTGGTACTATATCTTAGACACCGGTTATAGAACCCTGATAGACTCGTGGTACTATAATATCTTAGACACCAGTTATAGAACCCTGATAGACTCGTGGTACTATAATATCTTAGACACCAGTTATAGAACCCTGATAGACTCGTGGTACTATAATATCTTAGACACCAGTTATAGAACCCTGATAGACTCCTGGTACTATAATATCTTAGACACCAGTTATAGAACCCTGATAGACTCGTGGTACTATAATATCTTAGACACCAGTTATAGAACCCTGATAGACTCGTGGTACTATAATATCTTAGACACCAGTTATAGAACCCTGATAGAATCGTGGTACTATAATATCTTAGACACCAGTTATAGAACCCTGATAGACTCGTGGTACTATAATATCTTAGACACCAGTTATAGAACCCAGGTAGACTCGTGGTACTATAATATCTAAGACACCAGTTATAGAACCCTGGTAGACTAGTAGGACGAAACCTTCATTGAAAGGAGTTCCTCAAACTAGCCATTGTAACATTCCACATCTGTCCAGCTTCTAGTTTAATGTATGATTGATGATTGAAGGATGTGTATCTCTAGTTAAAGTTGTAATACTAAGGTAACCATGATTTAGAGAACATTTTATAAAATAACTGTTCAAGTTTTACTTATTTTGTATGGTACATGTATATAGGACATATTCAAATCTTATCTCGTAGACAGAGCAATAAAACCCAAACCTTTACATGATACACAATGATAAAGCCTTGAGGTCATGGAGACACGAGAGGACGACACGAAAGGACGCGGGGGAAGGGAATCGGCATCTGACGCAAGCGATTACAAACTGGAACCGCTGGCTGATACAATCATAAATGGCGGTCCTGTTAATGCCATAGTTTGCAAAGTAGTTGTATGAGGAACGCGAGAAACCATGATAACAAAAGTAATAGAAATGTCGGGTAAATTTCCTATACCAATGTATACGTGTATCTATGGTCGATCTCTTCTGGTGACAACCGGATCTAGGTGTCACCGACCGTCTCCTTACCTACAATGACCACTTACAACTAAAGTGGATTGATTAGCGATGTCAATCAGAACTCTAAGTGACTGTTTGTGGGTTGTGTATCAGGGGATGTCAATAGCTCACGGCATCTTTTACTCATGCATATTGAATTACTCAAAAACACCGACTGTCGCATGCATGGATTCATTTAAACTACGGTAAAGTGCCTGTTGATCGATAATTAATGCTAATTTAGACACAATGTTGATGTTGTCAGGAACTGCGAAAAATCAATCGATATTGAAATAAATAAGTAACAATATACAGATACCAACTTTATACAAAGGGTAATGTCTCCCTGGGACCTAGTAGGGTGTACTGTGTTATCAACTGGTGTACGAGTTAGGTCACAGATCATTACTACATGTAGTAGGGTGTACTGTGTTATCAACTGGTGTACGAGTTAGGTCACAGATCATTACTACATGTAGTAGGGTGTACTGTGTTATCAACTGGTGTACGAGTTAGGTCACAGATCATTACTACATGTAGTAGGGTGTACTGTGTTATCAACTGGTGTACGAGT
This sequence comes from Pecten maximus, assembly GCF_902652985.1. Taxonomy (NCBI): domain Eukaryota; kingdom Metazoa; phylum Mollusca; class Bivalvia; order Pectinida; family Pectinidae; genus Pecten; species Pecten maximus. The sequence continues at coordinate 5,255 of NW_022979219.1, forward strand.
TAGGTCACAGATCATTACTACATGTAGTAGGGTGTACTGTGTTATCAACTGGTGTACGAGTTAGGTCACAGATCATTACTACATGTAGTAGGGTGTACTGTGTTATCAACCAGTGTACGAGTTAGGTCACAGATCATTACTAATTGGGTGTACTGTGTTATCAACTAGTGTACGAGTTAGGTCACAGATCACAATCACTTTCAGCTCATACTTCTGGAATGTCTCATAAACAGTCAAGTTTCAAATAGATAGTTTTGATCATGTAACGTTAAAAGTTAAAATGACAAAGGTGATAATATTAAAAGAGTCATTCTTAGTTTTGATGTAGAAAGCATTGGTATAACGGAAACTTTGATGTAGAAAGCTTTGCTATAAAGAAAACGTTGATGTAGAAAGCATTGGTATAACTGGAACTGTGATGTAGAAAGCATTGGTATAACTGGAACTGTGATGTAGAAAGCATTGCTATAACTGGAACTGTGATGTAGAAAGCATTGTTATAACTGGAACTGTGATGTAGAAAGCATTGGTATAACTGGAACTGTGATGTAGAAAGCATTGCTATAACTGGAACTGTGATGTAGAAAGCATTGTTATAACGGAAACTTTGATGTAGAAAGCATTGTTATAACTGGAACTGTGATGTAGAAAGCATTGCTATAACGGAAACTTTGATGTAGAAAGCATTGCTATAACGGAAACTTTGATGTAGAAAGCATTGCTATAACTGGAACTTTGATGTAGAAAGCATTGCTATAACTGGAACTTTGATGTAGAAAGCATTGCTATAACGGAAACTTTGATGTAGAAAGCATTGCTATAACTGGAACTGTGATGTAGAAAGCATTGCTATAACTGGAACTGTGATGTAGAAAGCATTGCTATAACGGAAACTTTGATGTAGAAAGCATTGCTATAACGGAAACTTGGCTCCATGAAAATCAAGAGGGTTTTTTTCTCTCTGAAAAATGTAGAATGTACGGCCGATTTACTTTGACGAAAGTTCGTCAATTTACCATATATATTATATATAAGCTTACGAAAGATACTTGTGATTCATTTTATAAATGTTATCTCTGTGTCTACACTATTTACGATTTGTTTGACATGTAAAGTAACTTCTGTGAATTTACGATTGTCGTGTTTTTGAGTGTGTGTTTGGAACAGGTAAAGTTACCATATTCAGAGGATTAAATTCCATCAACCATTTCCCTGCCTAATTTTTAATTTTAACCAAGTAGTTGTTGATTAAAGTTTCCATTTCAAAAATGAATGGTCCATAATAAATAAAAATAGATCAGTACAAATAAGATCAGTACATAATAAATAAGAAAATAAGAAAAAGGGATGATCCATAATAATAATAATAGGGATGATCCATAATGATAATAATAGGGATGATCCATAATAAATGATAATAATTGAGATAGTCCATAACAAATATTATGATAATAGAATGATCCATTATAAGCAATAATGGGGACAGTCCATAATAAAAAATATTTACATTCAGTATGCTTGAAAACACTGTCGCTATGGGTACCTGTAAAGTGCAAAACGAAAGCGAAACGAAACGAAACGAAATCAAACGAAACGAAACGATATCAAACGAAACGAAAAGAAAGCAAACGAACGAAAAAGGAAACATTGAAGGAATGAGAAAACCATTAGACTGTACACAGGCCTAAGTGTCCCATTCTCATCGGGGTAAAACAACATACAGGAAAGAATACATTTGTCGCAATCGAATATGCTTAGTCGACGATTTATAGGCATGCAAATCGCGTAATGTATTTGGTGTACAAAAATTTTGTATATCAAACATTTGATTCTACCAAAAATAATCACAAATTTATGGCAAAATATCTTTTTACCAATAAGAATATAATCATAAACTATAAACAGCATTTCTTACCCACCTGCTAATTAATAATCATCGATAAGCAACAAGATTCACTTTAAAAAAGAAGGGACGTTAGTCTTACAACAACATGTTAACTTTTCACTCATTAGTTAACGTAGTTCAACTTGCTATAAGCGTTATTTTAGCACGTTAAGCTGCGTTATTTGATGCATATATGACCTAGGGTTTAGATGAAAAGAATAAGGTAATCTTACGAAAATCTTCGAGCAAAGCTGAAATAAAATAGAATATATTCATTTTTCAACCATGGGAAATCCACTTAACTAATCCAGTACTTAAACATTGCCTAAAACATATCAAGAATTATTCATAATTCATCAAAGTTACAGAAATGGAGTCGTCCTCTAATGCTTTCATTCTGTCCACATTCCAGAACAGCAATTACTACGGGAACAGCGCGGCTTTCAAGTACATTGTACAGCAATTTTCCCGAAACTCTCACTTTTCACGGCCAGATACACACTTGGCTTTCCTACCATAGAAGGATTTGCCTACAATATGATTTTAGATCGAGCGTGCACCAATACTCTACGCGATGTGCACGCTTATAAATAATGTACTAAGCATATTATATGAATATAGTTATTCTATATTTAAAGAACTGAGTGAATATTGCGATGGATATATTCGTTCTTGTGTTTATTTTACCCTGATGAGAATTGGAAATTTAGGCCTATGTACAGTCTAACTTCCGCCGTCGGATTTTATTCGTCTTCATGCGTCCTTTTATATAAACACGGTTCGTGTAATACTTATATAATTCCAATGTTGTTACAGTCTCCCAAATGTTCAAAACATAAACTTCACTCCAAAAACCTCACAAAATAAGTGTTGTAGATGGAACTACATTTTGTCCGTGTTGTTATTCTGACGGTTACCAAGACTGTGTAAAGAACTGTCCGACATTTTACCTTTAAACAGCCTGTTCTCTCTCCGACCACACTCCAAGGTCAATTTTATGCCATAATTTTTCATTCGCTCGTTGCTTCTCTAGACCATATAGTATTTAGTTGATCGTTCATTCTCCGCAAATTCTATACTCTACCTTTTACTCTTAATCCTATAGCCTTGTTGCTAGAGGGTTCTTTTAAACTCTTTATTTTATTGATTTTTTCAGCATTCCCGCTTTCTATCTTTGTTAGCATACTCATTTTTTCCATTTCAGCAATCTCTCTATCAGTTTTGGTAAGAAGCTTCGACACAGTAATCATTATTTCTCTCTATTCTTTGTAATACCCACCAATCCTTAAAGTTATCACTTTTTTGTTTTTCTGCAATCCAGTATTTCCAAAAGGTTTGTAATGTATTTCTAAATATATTATTTATCTATTGCATTAACATTCATTTTCCATGTTCCTGGACCAGTGGTTACAATGTATTTATTTTAATTGTTATCATATTATTATGCTCGCTATGTGTACAGGGCAGAATATCTGTATTGATTATATCGCCTTCAAGTTTCTCTTCGGCATTAAACGTGTTCTATATTGAATTTTTTATCATTCTCAAACAATATTCAAGCTTTGTGCTTTTTTGAAAGCAATGCAGTTATCCGAGAAATGCCATTTTCACTATCCTCGTACGGTAATTTTGCCTATCTAGCAAATGTTGTGAAAGTCCCCGAAAAACGGCACAACATACATTTAACGTTATCACGTCTACATATACCTTAAACATCCCTGAGTTCCCCGGTATAAGTATCTTCTATGAATGATACCTCATGGGAACAGTATCAAAAATTATTTCTCACTGTTGGTAGGACGTTTATACAAAATTCTACCATGTTTGCTATGCAACGCCAGTTTTGATTGGTTTAAAACCATGTATTATTTTCCAATAATACACGCTCGTGCCAATAATACCCACTCGTGAGTCACGGCTGTTACAATTTTATATATCTAAAATTCACCCGTTTCATAAAAAGTTACTATAGCCGAGTGGGCTAATGGGTTAGTCTTTCAATACATTTTTATCACGACGCGAGTTCGAATCCTACGGAGGCCCCCTCTTTTTTTCTTTCTTTTTTTTTTTTTTTTTTTTCAAAATCAATGCCATATGATAGATGCTTTTGATCTGTATTGTACTGTATATTTCATCAAGAAATAATGCAATACTCAAGAAATAAATTACACGGTTTTCTCGGGGTTTCTTTGCTGTTTTTCTATTAGAAAGAGGTCGGTCTCAGAACTAAACAGTACATGGTAGAATAGAAATAATCAACTTTGACTCGTGTATTGTTGCAGGATATACAACTCGGACTCGGATATTTTGCAATTTTAATTAATAACTCAGGCCTGCGGCCTTCGTTATTAATTTAATTGCAAAATATCCTCGTCCTCGTTGTATATCCTGCAATAATACACGAATCCTCGTTAATTATTTCTTAATTCTACCATGTTTGCTATGCAACGACAGTTTTGATTGGTTTAAAACTATGTATTATTCTCCAATAATACACGCTGGTGTCAATAATACATGCTCGTGAGTCACGGCTGTTAAATCTTTCCCCTCCGAAATCGTGCATGTGGACCGAGACCACAATTAGCTTCGCTATATGTTTCATTGTAACATTAAAATTCATAGTAAATTCCCAAAATCTCATATCCAATTTTCCAACTCACCTGGCCAAGACCAACATGTGAGAAGCAAAATATAAAAGTTTCAACATAGCATGTTCAGCATTTTCTGGAGTTAGCTGTCAAAATGTGTCACCAACGTGGATTATATACATCCGGGTCAGGGATAGAGGTCAAATCAGGACTTTTCACACAGGACCCTGGCGCACAGAATACATGATCAATATTAATATTTTACATCACAAAACATAGATTGACATCTCTACTATAAATTTACATTAAATTCATAGACAAAAATCAAGTTCAAACAGGCATTTGATTTATTTCCATGAAATACATACATTTCTGAGGGGACTTTATTCGTGGGGCCTGAACCCGGAAGTACTTAATTGTGGTCTCAGTCCTATTATGTGTAAACAAACATGGCGGCGCCAGAACGTTTGAACGTCGGAGACCGTGTATTTAACAACGGAGAAATGCAGCAGATTGTTAATTTCTATCCACCCAGAGCAGACTTTGCTAAACAATATGTTGTAAGGTGTATTTCCACAGGTAACCTTTGGAGAGCATTTCTACATGAATTGATTGCCGACATCCCCGAAAAATATCGAAACGGCTTGGAATTGACGCCAGCTTTTGAATATCAATTAGCACGCGCGTCTTATCGTTTCTTGTTAATTGTAACAGCCATGTAGCGACACATTTCCCGAAGTTTCGTTGTCGTTTTTCTATTAGAAAGAGGTAGATCTCAGAACTAAACAGTACATGGTAGAATAGAAATAATCAACTTTGACTCGTGTATTGTTGCAGGATATACAACTCGGACTCGGATATTTTGCAATTTTGATTAATAACTCAGGCCTGTGGCCTTCGTTATTAATTTAATTGCAAAATATCCTCGTCCTCGTTATATATCCTGCAACAATACACGAATCATCGTTAATTATTTCTTAAACAAACTGGAGAGAATACTGTGATAAAAAGGGGGTATTTATAGACATACTGGAGAGAATCACGTGATATAAGGGGTTATATATATGTATATTTGAGATAACCACGTGACACGACAGACTAATGCTATACAGGGGAGATCGTTCGATACATCCGAATGCATCACATCCCAACATGAGAAAGCGATCAATAGCTCTATAACGAATAAACCCAGATTGTTAAGGTGGAAGGAAGGTTTGGCCAAGGATTTTATACGCGTCACTGCTGGGGCAAATTGAGTTTCTTCAAGATCAATGTAGTTTTAAAAAACACGACAAAATTCTTCTCAAGGTTTGTGACGGAATTAAATGTCAAAGACGACAAAGTAAATGAAGATTTGTGAGCAAAAAAATAACAGGGAACAACCTTTTCACTCATTGGATGATATCTTCATTATCAGAAGTGACTTCATGCCAACAGGGTTTACATATCAGGTAGAATACATGAACAGTTTAACAGGGGTTAAATAGATCTTATCACTGTTCTAAGAGTTTTCAAAGATGTTGATGGCCAAACATGTTGACACCTAGAACAGTAGACGGGAAGGTATCAGGAAGTCCTAATCAAATGTTAACAGTAAATATGGGGGGGGGGGGGGGGGGTACGGGCCAGGGAGTTCCAAGGAATCAGGGGTACGTCGAGATATCCCGGAATATCGCAAGGCTCATTGTCCCACAGGGAAAACGAAAAATGCCAACGTACGGAAGTGTTTGACGGTATATTCGGAGATAAATGGACACACATTCATTACTGTTGTAATGTTATTATTCTGCAAAAATGTCAAAGGGTCAAATCCTGTTTGTCTGAAAGGGCTGCGAAATCACCTTAGTATTTAAACTTATCTAAAACTATTTGACAGAATTACTGCCTTCTAAACTTGAAGAAATATACGTTTTACACAAAAAGCGACATTTTGCTTGCGATGACCTTTTCAAAAAGGTCGCTCCGAGGCCAGTTTGATTCCGACACAGCAAATAGAAAACGTATCGCCAAACAGACTCAGGCAAAAGTCGGGATTTATCAAAAGATTATAACATAGTCCTGGTGTCTATCACCGTTATCGGTAGATTATAACATAGTCCCGGTGTCTATCACCGTTATAGACCGTTATCGGTAGATTATAACATAGTCCCGGTGTCTATCGCCGTTATCGGTAGATTATAACATAGTCCCGGTGTCTATCGCCGTTATCGGTAGATTATAACACAGTCCCGGTGTCTATCGGTAGATTATAACATAGTCCCGGTGTCTATCACCGTTATCGGTAGATTATAACATAGTCCCGGTGTCTATCACCGTTATCAGTAGATTATAACATAGTCCCGGTGTCTATCGCCGTTATCGGTAGATTATAACACAGTCCCGGTGTCTATCGGTAGATTATAACATAGTCCCGGTGTCTATCACCGTTATCGGTAGATTATAACATAGTCCCGGTGTCTATCACCGTTATCGGTAGATTATAACATAGTCCCGGTGTCTATCGCCGTTATCGGTAGATTATAACATAGTCCCGGTGTCTATCGCCGTTATCGGTAGATTATAACATAGTCCCGGTGTCTATCACCGTTATCGGTAGATTATAACATAGTCCCGGTGTCTATCGCCGTTATTGGTAGATTATAACATAGTCCTTGTGTCTATCGGTAGATTATAACACAGTCCCGGTGTCTATCGGTAGATTATAACATAGTCCCGGTGTCTATCGGTAGATTATAACATAGTCCCGGTGTCTATCGGTAGATTATAACATAGTCCCGGTGTCTATCGCCGTTATTGGTAGATTATAACATAGTCCCGGTGTCTATCGGTAGATTATAACAAAGTCCTTGTGTCTATCGGTAGATTATAACATAGTCCCGGTGTCTATCACCGTTATCGGTAGATTATAACATAGTCCCGGTGTCTATCGCCGTTATCGGTAGATTAAAACGTAGTCCCGGTGTCTATCACCGTTATCGGTAGATTATAACATAGTCCCGGTGTCTATCGCCGTTATCGGTAGATTATAACATAGTCCCGGTGTCTATCGCCGTTATCGGTAGATTATAACATAGTCCCGGTGTCTATCACCGTTATCGGTAGATTATAACATAGTCCCGGTGTCTATCGCCGTTATCGGTAGATTATAACATAGTCCCGGTGTCTATCGCCGTTATCGGTAGATTATAACATAGTCCCGGTGTCTATCGCCGTTATCGGTAGATTATAACACAGTCCCGGTGTCTATCACCGTTATCGGTAGATTATAACACAGTCCCGGCGTCTATCGTCGTTATCGGTAGATTATAACATAGTCCTGGTGTCTATCACCGTTATCGGTAGATTATAACATAGTCCCGGTGTCTATCACGGTTATCGGTAGATTATAACATAGTCCTGGTGTCTATCGCCGTTATCGGTAGATTATAACACAGTCCCGGTGTCTATCACCGTTATCGGTAGATTATAACATAGTCCCGGTGTCTATCACCGTTATCGGTAGATTATAACACAGTCCCGGTGTCTATCACCGTTATCGGTAGATTATAACACAGTCCCGGTGTCTATCGCCGTTATCGGTAGATTATAACATAGTCCCGGTGTCTATCGCCGTTATCGGTAGATTATAACATAGTCCCGGTGTCTATCGCCGTTATCGGTAGATTATAACATAGTCCCGGTGTCTATCACCGTTATCGGTAGATTATAACATAGTCCCGGTGTCTATCACCGTTATCCGTAGATTATAACACAGTCCCGGTGTCTATCGCCGTTATCGGTAGATTATAACACAGTCCCGGTGTCTATCACCGTTATCGGTAGATTATAACATAGTCCCGGTGTCTATCGCCGTTATCGGTAGATTATAACATAGTCCCGGTGTCTATCACCGTTATCGGTAGATTATAACATAGTCCCGGTGTCTATCACCGTTATCGGTAGATTATAACATAGTCCTGGTGTCTATCGCCGTTATCGGTAGATTATAACACAGTCCCGGTGTCTATCACCGTTATCGGTAGATTATAACACAGTCCCGGTGTCTATCGCCGTTATCGATAGATTATAACACAGTCCCAGTGTCTATCGCCGTTATCGGTAGATTATAACATAGTCCCGTTGTCTATCACCGTTATCGGTAGATTATAACATAGTCCTGGTGTCTATCACCGTTATCGGTAGATTATAACACAGTCCCGGTGTCTATCGCCGTTATCGGTAGATTATAACATAGTCCCGGTGTCTATCACCGTTATCGATAGATTATAACATAGACCCGGTGTCTATCACCGTTATCGGTAGATTATAACATAGTCCCGGTGTCTATCACCGTTATCGGTAGATTATAACATAGTCCCTGTGTCTATCACCGTTATCGGTAGATTATAACACAGTCCCGATGTCTATCACCGTTATCGGTAGATTATAACACAGTCCCGGTGTCTATCACCGTTATCGGTAGATTATAACACAGTCCCGGTGTCTATCGTCGTTATCGGTAGATTATAACATAGTCCTGGTGTCTATCACCGTTATCGGTAGATTATAACATAGTCCCGGTGTCTATCACCGGTTATCGGTAGATTATAACATAGTCCCTGGTGTCTATCAGCCGTTATCGGTAGATTATAACACAGTCCCGGTGTCTATCACCGTTATCGGTAGATTATAACATAGTCCCGGTGTCTATCACCGTTATCGGTAGATTATAACACAGTCCCGGTGTCTATCACCGTTATCGGTAGATTATAACACAGTCCCGGTGTCTATCGCCGTTATCGGTAGATTATAACATAGTCCCGGTGTCTATCACCGTTATCGGTAGATTATAACATAGTCCCGGTGTCTATCGCCGTTATCGGTAGATTATAACATAGTCCCGGTGTCTATCACCGTTATCGGTAGATTATAACATAGTCCCGGTGTCTATCACCGTTATCCGTAGATTATAACACAGTCCCGGTGTCTATCGCCGTTATCGGTAGATTATAACACAGTCCCGGTGTCTATCACCGTTATCGGTAGATTATAACATAGTCCCGGTGTCTATCGCCGTTATCGGTAGATTATAACATAGTCCCGGTGTCTATCACCGTTATCGGTAGATTATAACATAGTCCCGGTGTCTATCACCGTTATCGGTAGATTATAACATAGTCCTGGTGTCTATCGCCGTTATCGGTAGATTATAACACAGTCCCGGTGTCTATCACCGTTATCGGTAGATTATAACACAGTCCCGGTGTCTATCGCCGTTATCGGTAGATTATAACACAGTCCCAGTGTCTTTCGCCGTTATCGGTAGATTATAACATAGTCCCGTTGTCTATCACCGTTATCGGTAGATTATAACATAGTCCCGGTGTCTATCACCGTTATCTGTAGATTATAACATAGTCCCGGTGTCTATCGCCGTTATCGGTAGATTATAACATAGTCCCGGTGTCTATCACCGTTATCGGATAGATTATAACATAGTCCCGGTGTCTATCACCGTTATCGGTAGATTATAACATAGTCCCGGTGTCTATCACCGTTATCGGTAGATTATAACATAGTCCCGGTGTCTATCACCGTTATCGGTAGATTATAACACAGTCCCGATGTCTATCACCGTTATCGGTAGATTATAACACAGTCCCGGTGTCTATCACCGTTATCGGTAGATTATAACATAGTCCCGGTGTCTATCACCGTTATCGGTAGATTATAACATAGTCCCGGTGTCTATCGCCGTTATCGGTAGATTATAACACAGTCCCGGTGTCTATCACCGTTATCGGTAGATTATAACATAGTCCCGGTGTCTATCACCGTTATCGGTAGATTATAACATAGTCCCGGTGTCTATCACCGTTATCGGTAGATTATAACATAGTCCCGGTGTCTATCACCGTTATCGGTAGATTATCACATAGTCCCGGTGTCTATCACCGTTATCGGTAGATTATAACACAGTCCCGGTGTCTATCACCGTAATCGGTAGATTATTATTATTATTCTCTTTATTTCCTCCACAAATGAAGATTCACAAATAGAATAATTACATCATACAATCAACATATAAACAAGAATAGTCTGAATATACATATACAAAGTTATTTCACACACAAGTAATTATATTGAAACATCAATTGTTAGCAAATTGGGTTATATTTTTAAGCATTTCATTCAGAAAATTTACATTTGCTAATCTTACATATTCGTTGTCTTCGTTAGACATGTCATAGTCTAACTTGCTTCCTAATAAAGCATTAACTAGTTCAAAATCTGATAAATTGTGAAGGTACGCAATAAAATCAATACCCAACATATTAAATAAAAAACACCATAATTTATCACGAATAGCAGTATTCTTTTCACAATGTAGAATTATATGCATTAAAGTATCGTTGTATAAAATACCACAGTAGTGGCATAAAGCCATATGGTCCAACATACGAGATGTTGTACATAATTTTATGATACAGTGTATAGATTTATAATACTGAGGATATTTAATAGCCAATTTCCATAAATAATGTGGTTTAATTTTAGAATGAATAAATTTAAATCTGAAAAAGTCATTGTGGTTATGCATACGTTCTAACCATGCAGTTTCCTCTACTCTATATACATTTTCATAGACACTTTTTTTCCATTGTAGTTTCCCCGGAAAATACCCTTGCTTTATATAGTCAACAAAAGTCTCATACAATGAATATTTTCTTAAAATAGAAATAATGTCGGGTATAAATCCCTGTTGTTTTTCGTTGTTTACAATGAACATAAAAAATCTAGTAATAAATATCTTGTGTACTAGCATACTATTATCGATATTATAAATTCGTCCCAGAAATAATAATTTCTTGATATTAATATAAGATTCAATACTAGTCCAGCCAAGCAATGATACACACATGTCTGTCCTAGTTCTCTTTTCAAACCTTTGAATACTTTTCACAATAAAATTTTGTGCCTTTTCTAATAATAATACTTCAGTTTTGGAGAGTAACCATAGTTCACATCCGAAAAGTGCAGAAGGATACACTTTAATTTTGACTATTTTAGCAACAGTGAGAGGGTTAAGTGCGTTGGGATGAGCACCAGATTTTAGAAGAGACATAACACCAGTTTTTAATTTACAACATGCTCTAGTAGTTCTTTCAACTGAATTTCTTCTGCCGTTTAACAATATTCCGACATGTTTAATTTCTTCAACTACAGGCAGTACAAATTTGTATAGGTAGACATTTTGTATATTATGGGATATGCGTTTTTCAGAAAACAATACAATTTTACTTTTCGTAGATGAGAAAGTGAATCTCCACTTCTTACTATAGGTTTCACATATATTAACCATTTTTTGTAGGCTTTGAAAATTTGTACTAACAAGGCAAATGTCATCTGCCTGAGTTGGGATGTTAACTTTTAAATCTGCAATAACTGCGCCGTTTCCACAATTTTCCATTTCATTCAATAATGACCGTTATCGGTAGATTATAACACAGTCCCGGTGTCTATCGGTAGATTATAACATAGTCCCGGTGTCTATCACCGTTATCGGTAGATTATAACATAGTCCCGGTGTCTATCACCGTTATCAGTAGATTATAACATAGTCCCGGTGTCTATCGCCGTTATCGGTAGATTATAACACAGTCCCGGTGTCTATCGGTAGATTATAACATAGTCCCGGTGTCTATCACCGTTATCGGTAGATTATAACATAGTCCCGGTGTCTATCACCGTTATCGGTAGATTATAACATAGTCCCGGTGTCTATCGCCGTTATCGGTAGATTATAACATAGTCCCGGTGTCTATCGCCGTTATCGGTAGATTATAATACAGCCCCGGTGTCTATCGCCGTTATCGGTAGATTATAACATAGTTCCGGTGTGTATCACCGTTATCGATAGATTATAACACAGTCCCGGTGTCTATCACCGTTATCGGTAGATTATAACATAGTCCCGGTGTCTATCACCGTTATCGGTAGATTATCACATAGTCCCGGTGTCTATCACCGTTATCGGTAGATTATAACACAGCCCCGGTGTCTATCACCGTTATCGGTAGATTATAACATAGTCCCGGTGTCTATCACCGTTATCGGTAGATTTTAACACAGTCCCGGTGTCTATCACCGTTATCGGTAGATTATAACATAGTCCCGGTGTCTATCACCGTTATCGGTAGATTATCACATAGTCCCGGTGTCTATCACCGTTATCGGTAGATTATAACACAGTCCCGGTGTCTATCACCGTTATCGGTAGATTATAACATAGTCTCGGTGTCTATCACCGTTATCGGTAGATTTTAACATAGTCCCGGTGTCTATCACCGTTATCGGTAGATTATAACATAGTCCCGGTGTCTATCACCGTTATCGGTAGATTATCACATAGTCCCGGTGTCTATCACCGTTATCGGTAGATTATAACACAGTCCCGGTGTCTATCACCGTTATCGGTAGATTATAACATAGTCCCGGTGTCTATCACCGTTATCGGTAGATTATAACACAGTCCCGGTGTCTATCACCGTTATCGGTAGATTATAACATAGTCCCGGTGTCTATCACCGTTATCGGTAGATTATCACATAGTCCCGGTGTCTATCACCGTTATCGGTAGATTATAACACAGTCCCGGTGTCTATCACCGTTATCGGTAGATTATAACATAGTCTCGGTGTCTATCACCGTTATCGGTAGATTTATAACATAGTCCCGGTGTCTATCACCGTTATCGGTAGATTATAACATAGTCCCGGTGTCTATCACCGTTATCGGTAGATTATAACATAGTCCCGGTGTCTATCACCGTTATCGGTAGATTATAACACAGTCCCGGTGTCTATCACCGTTATCGGTAGATTATTATTATTATTCTCTTTATTTCCTCCACAAATGAAGATTCACAAATAGAATAATTACATCATACAATCAACATATAAACAAGAATAGTCTGAATATACATATACAAAGTTATTTCACACACAAGTAATTATATTGAAACATCAATTGTTAGCAAATTGGGTTATATTTTTAAGCATTTCATTCAGAAAATTTACATTTGCTAATCTTACATATTCGTTGTCTTCGTTAGACATGTCATAGTCTAACTTGCTTCCTAATAAAGCATTAACTAGTTCAAAATCTGATAAATTGTGAAGGTACGCAATAAAATCAATACCCAACATATTAAATAAAAAACACCATAATTTATCACGAATAGCAGTATTCTTTTCACAATGTAGAATTATATGCATTAAAGTATCGTTGTATAAAATACCACAGTAGTGGCATAAAGCCATATGGTCCAACATACGAGATGTTGTACATAATTTTATGATACAGTGTATAGATTTATAATACTGAGGATATTTAATAGCCAATTTCCATAAATAATGTGGTTTAATTTTAGAATGAATAAATTTAAATCTGAAAAAGTCATTGTGGTTATGCATACGTTCTAACCATGCAGTTTCCTCTACTCTATATACATTTTCATAGACACTTTTTTCCATTGTAGTTTCCCCGGAAAATACCCTTGCTTTATATAGTCAACAAAAGTCTCATACAATGAATATTTTCTTAAAATAGAAATAATGTCGGGTATAAATCCCTGTTGTTTTTCGTTGTTTACAATGAACATAAAAAATCTAGTAATAAATATCTTGTGTACTAGCATACTATTATCGATATTATAAATTCGTCCCAGAAATAATAATTTCTTGATATTAATATAAGATTCAATACTAGTCCAGCCAAGCAATGATACACACATGTCTGTCCTAGTTCTCTTTTCAAACCTTTGAATACTTTTCACAATAAAATTTTGTGCCTTTTCTAATAATAATACTTCAGTTTTGGAGAGTAACCATAGTTCACATCCGAAAAGTGCAGAAGGATACACTTTAATTTTGACTATTTTAGCAACAGTGAGAGGGTTAAGTGCGTTGGGATGAGCACCAGATTTTAGAAGAGACATAACACCAGTTTTTAATTTACAACATGCTCTAGTAGTTCTTTCAACTGAATTTCTTCTGCCGTTTAACAATATTCCGACATGTTTAATTTCTTCAACTACAGGCAGTACAAATTTGTATAGGTAGACATTTTGTATATTATGGGATATGCGTTTTTCAGAAAACAATACAATTTTACTTTTCGTAGATGAGAAAGTGAATCTCCACTTCTTACTATAGGTTTCACATATATTAACCATTTTTTGTAGGCTTTGAAAATTTGTACTAACAAGGCAAATGTCATCTGCCTGAGTTGGGATGTTAACTTTTAAATCTGCAATAACTGCGCCGTTTCCACAATTTTCCATTTCATTCAATAATGACCGTTATCGGTAGATTATAACACAGTCCCGGTGTCTATCGGTAGATTATAACATAGTCCCGGTGTCTATCACCGTTATCGGTAGATTATAACATAGTCCCGGTGTCTATCACCGTTATCAGTAGATTATAACATAGTCCCGGTGTCTATCGCCGTTATCGGTAGATTATAACACAGTCCCGGTGTCTATCGGTAGATTATAACATAGTCCCGGTGTCTATCACCGTTATCGGTAGATTATAACATAGTCCCGGTGTCTATCACCGTTATCGGTAGATTATAACATAGTCCCGGTGTCTATCGCCGTTATCGGTAGATTATAACATAGTCCCGGTGTCTATCGCCGTTATCGGTAGATTATAACATAGTCCCGGTGTCTATCACCGTTATCGGTAGATTATAACATAGTCCCGGTGTCTATCGCCGTTATTGGTAGATTATAACATAGTCCTTGTGTCTATCGGTAGATTATAACACAGTCCCGGTGTCTATCGGTAGATTATAACATAGTCCCGGTGTCTATCGGTAGATTATAACATAGTCCCGGTGTCTATCGGTAGATTATAAA
>NW_022979220.1:0-15000 GCF_902652985.1 Pecten maximus
AGACACTAGTTATTGTAGCTATATAAGACAAGGGGATCAGACACTAGTTATTGTAGCTACATAAGACAAGGGGATCAGACACTAGTTATTGTAGCTATATAAGACAAGGGGACGGACACTAGTTATTGTAGCTATATAAGACAAGGTGACCGGATACTAGTTATTGTAGCTATATAAGACAAGGGGATCGGACACTAATTATTGTAGCTATATAAGACAGGGGGATCAGACAATAGTTATTGTAGCTTTATAAGACAAAGGGATCAGACACTAGTTATTGTAGCTATATAAGACAGGGGGATCAGACAATAGTTATTGTAGCTTTATAAGACAAAGGGATCAGACACTAGTTATTGTAGCTATATAAGACAGGGGGATCAGACAATAGTTATTGTAGCTATATAAGACAAGGTGACCGGATACTAGTTATTGTAGCTATATAAGACAAGGGGATCAGACACTAGTTATTGTAGCTATATAAGACAGGGGGATCAGACAATAGTTATTGTAGCTTTATAAGACAAAGGGATCAGACACTAGTTATTGTAGCTATATAAGACAAGGGGATCAGACACTAGTTATTGTAGCTATATAAGACAAGGGGATCAGACACTAGTTATTGTAGCTATATAAGACAAGGGGATCAGACACTAGTTATTGTAGCTATATAAGACAAGGGGATCAGACTCTAGTTAATGTAGCTATATAAGACAAGGGGATCAGACACTAGTTATTGTAGCTATATAAGACAAGGGGATCAGACACTAGTTATGGTAGCTATATTAGACAAGGGGATCAGACACTAGTTATTGTAGCTATATAAGACAAGGGGATCAGACACTAGTTATTGTAGCTATATAAGACAAGGGGATCAGACACTAGTTATGGTAGCTATATTAGACAAGGGGATCAGACACTGTTTATTGTAGCTATATAAGACAAGGGTATCAGACACTAGTTATTGTAGCTATATAAGACAAG
The DNA here is from genome assembly GCF_902652985.1 of Pecten maximus. Lineage (NCBI taxonomy): Eukaryota > Metazoa > Mollusca > Bivalvia > Pectinida > Pectinidae > Pecten > Pecten maximus. The sequence continues at coordinate 982 of NW_022979220.1, forward strand.
GGGATCAGACACTAGTTATTGTAGCTATATAAGACAAGGGGATCAGACACTAGTTATTGTAGCTATATTAGACAAGGGGATTGGACACTAGTTATTGTAGCTATATAAGACAAGGGTATCAGACACTAGTTATTGTAGCTATATAAGACAGGGGGATCAGACACTAGTTATTGTAGCTATATTAGACAAGGGGATTTGACACTAGTTATTGTAGCTATATAAGACAAGGGGATCAGACGCTAGTTATTGTAGCTATATTAGACAAGGGGATCAGACATTAGTTATTGTAGCTATATAAGACAAGGGGATTGGACACTAGTTATTGTAGCTATATAAGACAAGGGGATCAGACACTAGTTATTGTAGCTATATAAGACAAGGGGATCAGACACTAGTTATTGTAGCTATATAAGACAGGGGGATCAGACACTAGTTATTGTAGCTATATAAGACAAGGGGATCAGACACTGTTTATTGTAGCTATATAAGACAAGGGGACGGACACTAGTTATTGTAGCTATATAAGACAAGGGGATCAGACACTAGTTAATGTAGCTATATAAGACAAGGGGATCAGATACTAGTTATTATAGCTATATAAGACAAGGGGATCAGACACTAGTTATTGTAGCTATATAAGACAAGGGGATCAGACACTAGTTATTGTAGCTATATAAGACAAGGGGATCAGACACTAGTTATTGTAGCTATATAAGACAAGGGGATCAGACACTAGTTATTGTAGCTATATAAGACAAGGGGATCAGACACTAGTTATTGTAGCTATATAAGACAAGGGGATCAGACACTTGTTATTGTAGCTATATAAGACAAGGGGATCAGATACTAGTTATTGTAGCTATATAAGACAAGGGGATCAGACACTAGTTATTGTAGCTATATAAGACAAGGGGACCAGACGCTTGTTATTGTAGCTATATAAGACAAGGGGACCAGACGCTTGTTATTGTAGCTATATAAGACAAGGGAACCAGACACTAGTTATTGTAGCTATATAAGACAAGGGGATCAGATACTAGTTATTGTAGCTATATAAGACAAGGGGGCCAGACACTAGTTATTGTAGCTATATAAGACAAAGGGATCAGACACTAGTTATTGTAGCTATGTAAGACAAGGGGATCAGACACTAGTTATGGTAGCTATATAAGACAAGGGGATCAGACACTAGTTATTGTAGCTATATAAGACAAGGGGGCCAGACACTAGTTATTGTAGTTATATAAGACAGGGGGATCAGACACTAGTTATTGTAGCTATATAAGACAAGGTGACCGGATACTAGTTATTGTAGCTATATAAGACAAGGGGATCAGATACTTGTTATTGTAGCTATATAAGACAAGGGGATCAGACACTTGTTATTGTAGCTATATAAGACAAGGTGACCGGATACTAGTTATTGTAGCTATATAAGACAAGGGGATCAGACACTAGTTATTGTAGCTATATAAGACAAGGGGATCACACACTAGTTATTGTAGCTATATAAGACAAGGGGATCAGACACTAGTTATTGTAGCTATATAAGACAAGGGGACGAACACTAGTTATTGTAGCTATATAAGACAAGGGGATCAGACACTAGTTATTGTAGCTATATAAGACAAGGGGACGGACACTAATTATTGTAGCTATATAAGACAAGGGGATCAGACACTAGTTAGTGTAGCTATATAAGACAAGGGGATCAGACACTAGTTATTGTAGCTATATAAGACAAGGGGACGGACACTAGTTATTGTAGCTATATAAGACAAGGGGATCAGACACTAGTTATTGTAGCTATATAAGACAAGGGGATCAGACATTAGTTATTGTAGCTATATAAGACAAGGGGATCAGACACTAGTTATTGTAGCTATATAAGACAAGGGGATCAGACACTAGTTATTGTAGCTATATAAGACAAGGGAAGCAGACACTAGTTATTGTAGCTATATAAGACAAGGGGATCAGACACTAGTTATTGTAGCTATATAAGACAAGGGGATCAGACACTAGTTATTGTAGCTATATAAGACAAGGGGATCAGACACTAGTTATTGTAGCTATATAAGACAAGGGGATCACCTACTAGTTATTGTAGCTATATAAGACAAGGGGATCAGACACTAGTTAATGTAGCTATATAAGACAAGGGGATCAGACGCTAGTTAATGTAGCTATATAAGACAAGGGGACCAGACGCTAGTTAATGTAGCTATATAAGACAAGGGGATCAGACACTAGTTATTGTAGCTATATAAGACAAGGGGACGAACACTAGTTATTGTAGCTATATAAGACAAGGGGATCAGACACTAGTTATTGTAGCTATATAAGACAAGGGGACGGACACTAATTATTGTAGCTATATAAGACAAGGGGATCAGACACTAGTTAGTGTAGCTATATAAGACAAGGGGATCAGACACTAGTTATTGTAGCTATATAAGACAAGGGGACGGACACTAGTTATTGTAGCTATATAAGACAAGGGGATCAGACACTAGTTATTGTAGCTATATAAGACAAGGGGATCAGACATTAGTTATTGTAGCTATATAAGACAAGGGGATCAGACACTAGTTATTGTAGCTATATAAGACAAGGGGATCAGACACTAGTTATTGTAGCTATATAAGACAAGGGAAGCAGACACTAGTTATTGTAGCTATATAAGACAAGGGGATCAGACACTAGTTATTGTAGCTATATAAGACAAGGGGATCAGACACTAGTTATTGTAGCTATATAAGACAAGGGGATCAGACACTAGTTATTGTAGCTATATAAGACAAGGGGATCACCTACTAGTTATTGTAGCTATATAAGACAAGGGGATCAGACACTAGTTAATGTAGCTATATAAGACAAGGGGATCAGACGCTAGTTAATGTAGCTATATAAGACAAGGGGACCAGACGCTAGTTAATGTAGCTATATAAGACAAGGGGATCAGACACTAGTTAATGTAGCTATATAAGACAAGGGGATCAGACACTAGTTATTGTAGCTATATAAGACAAGGGGATCAGACACTAGTTATTGTAGCTATATAAGACAAAGGGATCAGACGCTAGTTATTGTAGCTATATAAGACAAGGGGATCAGACGCTAGTTAATGTAGCTATATAAGACAAGGGGACCAGACGCTAGTTAATGTAGCTATATAAGACAAGGGGATCAGACGCTAGTTATTGTAGCTATATAAGACAAGGGGATCAGACGCTAGTTAATGTAGCTATATAAGACAATGGGATCAGACACTAGTTATGGTAGCTAGATTAGACAAGGGGATCAGACACTAGTTATTGTAGCTATATAAGACAAGGGGATCAGACACTAGTTAGTGTAGCTATATAAGACAAAGGGATCACACACTAGTTAGTGTAGCTATATAAGACAAGGGAATCGGACACTAATTAATGTAGCTATATAAGACAAGGGAATCAGACACTAATTAATGTAGCTATATAAGACAAGGGGACGGACACTAGTTATTGTTGCTATATAAGACAAGGGGATCAGACACTAGTTATTGTAGCTATATAAGACAAGGGGATCGGACACAGGTTATTGTAGCTATATAAGACAAGGGGATCAGACACTAGTTATTGTAGCTATATAAGACAAGGGGATCAGACACTAGTTATTGTAGCTATATAAGACAAGGGGATCGGACACTAGTTATTGTAGCTATATAAGACAAGGGGATCGGACACTAGTTATTGTAGCTATATAAGACAAGGGGATCAGACACTAGTTATTGTAGCTATATAAGACAAGGGGATCAGACACTAGTTATTGTAGCTATATAAGACAAGGGGATCAGACACTAGTTATTGTAGCTACATAAGACAAGGGGATCAGACACTAGTTATTGTAGCTATATAAGACAAGGGGATCAGACACTAGTTATTGTAGCTATATAAGACAAGGGGATCAGACACTAGTTATTGTAGCTATATAAGACAAGGGGATCAGACACTAGTTATTGTAGCTATATAAGACAAGGGGATCAGACATTAGTTATTGTAGCTATATAAGACAAGGGGATCAGACACTAGTTATTGTAGCTATATAAGACAAGGGGATCAGACACTAGGTATTGTAGCTATATAAGACAAGGGGATCAGACACTAGTTATTGTAGCTATATAAGACAAGGGGATCAGACATTAGTTAATGTAGCTATATAAGACAAGGGGATCAGACACTAGTTAATGTAGTTATATAAGACAAGGGGATCGGATACTAGTTATTGTAGCTATATAAGACAAGGGGACGGACACAGGTTATTGTAGCTATATAAGACAAGGGGATCAGACACTAGTTATTGTAGCTATATAAGACAAGGGGATCAGACACTAGTTATTGTAGCTATATAAGACAAGGGGATCAGACACTAGTTATTGTAGCTATATAAGACAAGGGGATCAGACATTAGTTAATGTAGCTATATAAGACAAGGGGATCACACACTAGTTATTGTAGCTATATAAGACAAGGGGATCAGACACTAGTTATTGTAGCTATATAAGACAAGGGGACGGACACAGGTTATTGTAGCTATATAAGACAAAGGGATCAGACACTAGTTATTGTAGCTATATAAGACAAGGGGATCAGACACTAGTTATTGTAGCTATATAAGACAAGGGAGCCAGACACTAGTTAGTGTAGCTATATAAGACAAGGGGATCAGACACTAGTTATTGTAGCTATATAAGACAAGGGGACGGACACTAATTATTGTAGTTATATAAGACAAGGGGATCACACACTAGTTATTGTAGCTATATAAGACAAGGGGACGGACACTAGTTATTGTATCTATATAAGACAAGGGGACGGACACTAGTTATGGTAGCTATATTAGACAAGGGGATCGGACACTAGTTATTGTAGCTATATAAGACAAGGGGACGGACACTAGTTATTGTATCTATATAAGACAAGGGGATCAGACACTAGTTATGGTAGCTATATAAGACAAGGGGACGGACACTAGTTATTGTAGCTATATAAGGCAAGGGGATCAGACACTAGTTATTGTAGCTATATAAGACAAGGGGATCGGACACTAGTTATTGTAGCTATATAAGACAAGGGGACCAGACGCTAGTTATTGTAGCTATATAAGACAAGGGGACGGACACTAGTTATTGTAGCTATATAAGACAAGGGGATCAGATACTAGTTATTGTACCTATATAAGACAAGGGGATCGGACACTAGTTATTGTAGCTATATAAGACAAGGGGACCAGACGCTAGTTATTGTAGCTATATAAGACAAGGGGATCGGATACTAGTTATTGTAGCTATATAAGGCAAGGGGATCAGACACTAGTTATTGTAGCTATATAAGACAAGGGGACGGACACTAGTTATTGTAGCTATATAAGACAAGGGGATCAGACACTAGTTATTGTAGCTATATAAGACAAGGGGACGGACACTAGTTATTGTAGCTATATAAGACAAGGGGATCAGACACTAGTTATTGTAGCTATATAAGACAAGGGGATCGGACACTAGTTATTGTAGCTATATAAGACAAGGGGACCAGACGCTAGTTATTGTAGCTATATAAGACAAGGGGATCGGACACTAGTTATTGTAGCTATATAAGACAAGGGGACCAGACGCTAGTTATTGTAGCTATATAAGACAAGGGTATCGGATACTAGTTATTGTAGCTATATAAGACAAGGGGATCAGACACTAGTTATTGTAGCTATATAAGACAAGGGGACGGACACTAGTTATTGTAGCTATATAAGACAAGGGGATCAGACACTAGTTATTGTATCTATATAAGACAAGGGGATCAGATACTAGTTATTGTAGCTATATAAGACAAGGGGATCAGACACTTATTATTGTAGCTATATAAGACAAGGGGACGGACACTAGTTTTTGTAGCTATATAAGACAAGGGGACCAGACGCTAGTTATTGTAGCTATATAAGACAAGGGGATCGGATATTAGTTATTGTAGCTATATAAGGCAAGGGGATCAGACACTAGTTATTGTAGCTATATAAGATAAGGGGACGGACACTAGTTATTGTAGCTATATAAGACAAGGGGATCAGACACTAGTTATTGTAGCTATATAAGACAAGGGGACGGACACTAGTTATTGTAGCTATATAAGACAAGGGGATCAGACACTAGTTATTGTAGCTATATAAGACAAGGGGATCGGACACTAGTTATTGTAGCTATATAAGACAAGGGGACCAGACGCTAGTTATTGTAGCTATATAAGACAAGGGGATCGGACACTAGTTATTGTAGCTATATAAGACAAGGGGACCAGACGCTAGTTTTTGTAGCTATATAAGACAAGGGGATCGGATACTAGTTATTGTAGCTATATAAGACAAGGGGATCAGACACTAGTTATTGTAGCTATATAAGACAAGGGGATCAGACACTAGTTATTGTAGCTATATAAGACAAGGGGATCAGATACTAGTTATTGTAGCTATATAAGACAAGGGGATCAGACACTAATTATTGTAGCTATATAAGACAAGGGGACCAGACGCTAGTTAATGTAGCTATATAAGACAAGGGGATCAGACACTAGTTATTGTAGTTATATAAGACAAGGGGCCCAGACACTAGTTATTGTAGCTATATAAGACAAGGGGATCAGACACTTGTTATGGTAGCTATATTAGACAAGGGGATCAGACACTTGTTATTGTAGCTATATAAGACAAGGGGATCAGACATTAGTTATTGTAGCTATATAAGACAAGGGGGCCAGACACTAGTTATTGTAGCTATATAAGACAGGGGGATCAGACACTAGTTATTGTAGCTATATAAGACAGGGGGATCAGACACTAGTTATTGTAGCTATATAAGGCAAGGGGATCAGACACTAGTTATTGTAGCTATATAAGACAAGGGGATCAGACACTAGTTATTGTATCTATATAAGACAATGGGATCAGACACTAGTTAATGTAGCTATATAAGACAAGGGGATCAGACACTAGTTATTGTAGCTATATAAGACAAGGGAAGCAGACACTAGTTATTGTAGCTATATAAGACAAGGGGATCGGACACAGGTTATTGTAGCTATATAAGACAAGGGGATCAGACATTAGTTATTGTAGCTATATAAGACAAGGGGATCAGACACTAGTTATTGTAGCTATATAAGACAAGGGGACGGACACTAGTTATTGTAGCTATATAAGACAGGGGGATCAGACACTAGTTATTGTAGCTATATAAGACAGGGGGATCAGACACTAGTTATTGTAGCTATATAAGACAAGGGGATCAGACATTATTTATTGTAGCTATATAAGACAAGGGGACGGACACAGGTTATTGTAGCTATATAAGACAAGGGGATCAGACACTAGTTATTGTAGCTATATAAGACAAGGGGATCAGACACTAGTTATTGTAGCTATATAAGACAAGGGGATCAGAAATTAGTTATTGTAGCTATATAAGAGAAGGGGATCGGATACTAGTTATTGTAGCTATATAAGACAAGGGGATCAGACATTAGTTATTGTAGCTTTATAAGACAAGGGGATCAGACACTAGTTATTGTAGCTATATAAGACAAGGGGACGGACACTAGTTATTGTAGCTTTATAAGACAAGGGGATCAGACACTAGTTATTGTATCTATATAAGACAAGGGGATCAGACACTACTTATTGTAGCTTTATAAGACAAGGGGATCAGACACTAGTTATTGTATCTATATAAGACAAGGGGATCAGACACTAGTTATTGTAGCTATATAAGACAAGGGGACGGACACTAGTTATTGTAGCTATATAAGACAAGGGGATCAGACACTAGTTATTGTAGCTATATAAGACAAGGGGATCAGACAGTAGTTATTGTAGCTATATAAGACAAGGGGATCAGACACTAGTTATTGTAGCTATATAAGACAGGGGGATCAGACAATAGTTATTGTAGCTATATAAGACAAGGGGATCAGACACTAGTTATTGTAGCTATATAAGACAAGGGGATCAGACACTAGTTATTGTAGCTATATTAGACAAGGGGATCAGACACTAGTTATTGTAGCTATATAAGACAAGGGGATCACACACTAGTTATTGTAGCTATATAAGACAAGGGGATCACACACTAGTTATTGTAGATATACAAGACAAGGGGATCAGACACTTGTTATTGTAGTTATATAAGACAAGGGGATCAGACACTTGTTATTGTAGTTATATAAGACAAGGGGATCACACACTAGTTATTGTAGATATACAAGACAAGGGGATCAGACACTTGTTATTGTAGCTATATAAGACAAGGGGATCAGACACTTGTTATTGTAGTTATATAAGACAAGGGGATCAGACACTAGTTATTGTAGATATACAAGACAAGGGGATCAGACACTAGTTATTGTAGATATACAAGACAATGGGATCAGACACTAGTTATTGTAGCTATATAAGACAATGGGATCAGACACTAGTTATTGTAGCTATATAAGACAAGGTGATCACAAACTAGTTATTGTAGCTATATAAGACAAGGGGACGGACACTAGTTATTGTAGCTATATAAGACAAGGGGATCAGACATTAGTTATTGTAGCTATATAAGACAAGGGGATCAGACACTAGTTATTGTAGCTATATAAGACAAGGGGATCACACACTAGTTATTGTAGCTATATAAGACAAGGGGATCACACACTAGTTATTGTAGCTATATAAGACAAGGGGATCACACACTAGTTATTGTAGCTATATAAGACAAGGGGACGGACACTAGTTATTGTAGCTATATTAGACAAGGGGATCAGACACTAGTTATTGTAGCTATATAAGACAAGGGGACGGACACTAGTTATTGTAGCTATATAAGACAAGGGGACCAGACACTAGTTATTGTAGCTATATAAGGCAAGGGGATCAGACACTAGTTATTGTAGCTATATAAGACAAGGGGATCGGACACTAGTTATTGTAGCTATATAAGGCAAGGGGATCAGACACTAGTTATTGTAGCTATATAAGACAAGGGGATCAGACACAGGTTATTGTAGCTATATAAGACAAGGGGATCAGACACTAGTTATTGTAGCTATATAAGACAAGGGGATCAGACACAGGTTATTGTAGCTATATAAGACAAGGGGATCAGACACTAGTTATTGTAGCTATATAAGACAAGGGGATCAGACACTAGTTATTGTAGCTATATAAGACAAGGGGATCAGACACTAGTTATTGTAGCTATATAAGGCAAGGGGATCAGACACTAGTTATTGTAGCTATATAAGACAAGGGGATCAGACACAGGTTATTGTAGCTATATAAGACAAGGGGATCAGACACTAGTTATTGTAGCTATATAAGACAAGGGGATCAGACACAGGTTATTGTAGCTATATAAGACAGGGGGATCAGACATTAGTTATTGTAGCTATATAAGGCAAGGGGATCAGACACTAGTTATTGTAGCTATATAAGACAAAGGGATCGGACACTAGTTATTGTAGCTATATAAGACAAGGGGATCAGACACTAGTTATTGTAGCTATATAAGACAAGGGGATCAGACACTAGTTATTGTAGCTATATAAGACAAGGGGATCAGACACTAGTTATGGTAGCTATGTAAGACAAGGGGATCAGACACTAGTTATTGTAGCTATATAAGACAAGGGGATCAGACACTAGTTATTGTAGCTATATAAGACAAGGGGACGGACACTAGTTATTGTAGCTATATAAGACAAGGGGATCAGACACTAGTTATTGTATCTATATAAGACAAGGGGATCAGACACTAGTTATTGTAGCTATATAAGACAAGGGGATCAGACACTAGTTATTGTAGCTATATAAGACAAAGGGATCAGACACTAGTTATTGTAGCTAGATAAGCTGTGTTTGGTATACAATCCGCTCTCTCATAATCCCGATATTTCTAGGAATACTTCCATCGTTCTGAACTTATCTAATGCTGTGACATATTTATGTCAGTCTTTGACGTGTATCTTATAATTACCGCCGAGTGGCGCGAGTGCTAAACTGAGCGCAATGCCAGCACGTCAGTGGGACTCTGTACGGTACGTTACATGCGGGCCCTGAGTGGTCGCTCATGATCTGCCCATCATCACGAGTTCATAAATTCCGACTTTGTCAAAGCGGACAGATATTTATTGAATCCTTCATAAAGGAATGAATGGGTGAGTTTGACGTTAATCAAGACCCCGTGAGCTTCGACAATAAAAGTGATGACATGTTTTGTGTGAATATCATAAAGCGGGGATCAATGGCTTTGCTCCCGAGAAATCTGTAACTAATAAATATCATGCTTCAGCTGTGAGTCGTCTCGGCGGCCGAGACGGATGATGGAGAGGGGTAGAGGGTTATTCATTGTCGACAATGCACAGCCATATTTCTTCCGAATATTAATATTGACAGCTGGATACGAAGACAAATGATTAATATCGAGTTTTCTCCGTGATGATGAAATAGCGATCCATGTCTGGTATAGTGTGATAAAGATACGGAGGCTGTCTGTAGTAAACGAGCTGCGATTGACCGACTTACTGGGGGGGATAACGATACATTATTGATACATAAACAAAGATAGAAAACTAATTTTTCATGATTTAAAAGACAAATCATTTCAAATTAAACAAAAACAAAAACAAAAACTAAGTAAAAAAAAAAAACAAAGAAAAAAAACATGCCTTCGTTTAATCCTTATTTTACAGTCAAAAATGTTTTAAATTCAATTGCACTATTTTCAAATAATGTTTAGATTTAGTTATGATATTGTGACTTCTTCAAATATTTCCTTTTTTAAATATGCTTTTTAATAAATATTCATAGCTTGATTACACTGTTTAATTACTCTAAACATCCACTAAAGTTAATTTTGACCATTTCACAGCCAAACCGGATCAAATTTGAATAAAGGTCGATGACAGTCAACCCTGTGTTAATTCTGCTGATCTTTAGCTGCACAGCGTTATTACACCATTATTACAGGAACCATCCATGTGACCTGTCACCAGTGAGGGTCATCATTACGACTCCTCGATATCATACTGGGGTTCGTCACGTGATTGCTGACAGGAGCGGAAGCCAGCAGTCGTAACGATCCCAGAAAGCTTGACTCATGCGATCATCTTACCTCTTCCTGTCATTGCGCTGTCATATTACCAGGAATGACGGACGAATGGCGACTATCGCGCACACAGACACTTCCTATCTCACAACTGTACCCCTTGTCTCCCTACTATTGACGTTTCATATCCCCTTACCTCAGCTTGACAGCGAGCCTCACCCCCGGGACGTAAGGGTAGAATTTTATTGTACATTTTATGCTGGAAAATGTCGAGATCTGAAGTCATAAATTCAAAAACAAGATGGATGCTGTAGCAGAAGTTTGTTTTCAGACACATTCTCAAACCGTTACTCCCCCAAGTGTATATCAATTTAAGGCCAGTCACTATGTATTTCGCCAAATGCATCACAGTTTTGCATGCCACAGAAATGAATCCGTTTCATCTCCTAGTGTCTCTGACGTGAGTTTCTTTAATGGCCCAGATTTATAGTTTCTTCAATGAAAATGGATTTTTCGAAGTTATGAGATGTAGAACAATGTCTTTGGCAAGTTCCGTGAATTTGCCCATTCCCTAACGCCTCCTCTCAGCAATTTTTGTTGAGCAAATGATCTTAGTGATATACAGATATATACACCACGGTGTGAAATATTGATATCTAAATATATTGCTTCCGTAAAGTGATACTTGACCTACACATCACAGTGAATTTATTGACGATTTTCCACATCAAAAGCACTTTAATGTCTTTCTTCATCGACCAAATGTATACAATTTATATAAAAGTAAGTTAAAGAAATACTCGCACGCATTTCTTCGACTTTGAATTTTTTCTTTAATTGTTCAAGTTTCACATTAAAGAAATGGTATTTGTTGCTTTCTTTGCTTTAATATCACTCTAGGAGTACCGTGTAAAGAACGGAAGACTTTTCTCCCGAAATGTAATACAGCTTTGAGAATTTACATACACCTTTATCATTTCATGTGTCATAGGTGTGGCCATTTGTTTCTCTTTATCTTCAAACATCTAGGCAATATTTTGTGATTCAGGAGAAATACTTGACAGTTGCCCATCGAAGCTGCCAGGAGATAGTTGGTACGGGCTTACGGTTATCACAGGTCTATCTCTGTAATATCACTGCGCTATAATGTATGGTAACGTAGCTGTCATCTGCTCTTATCGTCAGCTCATACACAAATATGGTAAGTTATTGTTATGACACCCCGGGGCCATTTTGTACAAGGATTTCTTTTAGAAATAGTTTTTTTTTGTAGTTTTGTCTTTGATGAAACTGTAGAATGTATAAGAACGGAAAGCTTGTTTTTAACTCGCCGTGTGGTTCGTTCTCAAACACCTAAAAAGCTGCAAAATCATGGTGCCAACTATGATCCCGCAACAAAAATATAAACATCATCAACAGCGAAAACAGTCCATTAACCTTGAAAGTGTTTTAGTACATCATTAAATTTAAACGGTCTGTTATCAACAGTTAACCTTCAATCAATAGTAACAACAGTGTTGCTTAAAGCATCAAAACCATTAACATTGATTAAAATATCAACAACAGCAGGCATTCATTAAAACATTGACACCAGTCAACATTCATTAAAACACTGACGCCCGTTAACATTCATTAAAACATTGACACCAATTAACATTCATTAAAACATTGACACCTGTTAACATTCAATAAAACATTGACACCAGTCAACATTCATTAAAACATTGACACCAGTTAACATTCATTTAAACATTGACACCAGTTAACATTCATTAAAACATTGACACCAGTTAACATTCATTAAAACATTGACACCAGTTAACATTCATTTTAACACTGACACCAGTCAACATTCATTAAAACACTGACAGCAGTTAAAATTCATTAAAACATTGACACCATTTAACATTCATTAAAACATTAACACCAGTCAACATCCATCAAAACATTGACACCAGTTAACATTCATTAAAACATTGACACCAGTCAACATTCATTTAAACATTGACACCAGTTAACATTCATTAAAACATTGACACCAGTTGACATTCATTAAAACATTGACACCAGTTGACATTCATTAAAACATTGACACCTGTCAACATTCATTAAAACATTGACACCAGTTAACATTCATTTAAACACTGACGTCCGTTAACATTCATTGAAACATTGACACCAGTTATTATTCATTAAAACATTGACACCAATTAACATTCATTAAAACACTGACACTAGTTAACATTCATTAAAACACTGACACCCGTTAACATTCATTAAAACACTGACGCCAGTTAACATTCATTAAAGCATTGACACCTGTCAACCTTCTTTAAAACATTGACACCAATTTACATTCATTAAAACATTGACACCAATTATAATCTACAGCAATAAACCTTCATTCAATCTTCAGCAATACACATTTATTCAATCTATAGCGATAAATGTTCATTCAATCAATAGAAATAAGCATTCATTCAATCAATAGCAATAAACCTTCATTAAATTTTCAGCAATAAACATTATATATAATCTACAGCAATAAACATTCATTCAATCTGTAACAATAAACCTTCATTTAATCTGCAACAATAAACATTATAATAAAGCAAAAAGCGTTCATTTATTCTGGTTCAATAACCATTCAGCCAATTTACAGTAATACGCATTTATTAAAACAACAACAATAAGCATCCACTTGAACCACTTTAATAAACATGCACAAAAACCACTTCAATAAGCAATGATTAATTCTGCATCAATAAACATTCATTCAAACTACAGTAATAAACATTCATTTATCACCAATGAAACAAAACATTAAACACATAGTAAAAATACCACGTAATTCTCAACCAATTAAAAAAGATTAGAAATATTAAACAAGTTATAGCGGTCAC